>NC_057727.1:65112427-65154002 GCF_004010195.1 Chiloscyllium plagiosum
CCCGTAGCCCAACATTTTAACTCCCCCTCCCACTCCACCAAGGACTTGCAGGTCATTGGACTCCTCCATCGTCAGACCATAGCAACGCGACGGTTGGAGGAAGAGCGCCTCATCTTCTGCCTGGGAACCCTCCAACCACAAGGGATGAACTCAGATTTCTCCAGTTTCCTCATTTCTCCTCCCCCCACCTTGTCTCAGTCAAATCCCTCGAACTCAGCACCGCCTTCCTAACCTGCAATCTTCTTCCTGACCTGTCCGCCCCCACCCCACTCCGGCCTATCACCCTCACCTTGACCTCCTTCCACCTATCGCATTTCCAATGCCCCACCCCCAAGTCCGTCCTCCCTATCTTTTATCTTAGCCTGCTGGGCAGACTTTCCTCATTCCTGAAGAAGGGCTTATGCCCGAAACGTCGATTCTCCTGTTCCTTGGATGCTGCCTGACCTGCTGCGCTTTTCCAGCAACACATTTTCAGTTCTGATCTCCAGCATCTGCAGTCTTCACTTTCTCCACCATGTAGAACTGTCTGGTTTGCAACATGACTCAGAGTGGGGATTCACTGACTGAGGAATCACATTCTATTGAACGAAGGCACACGTATGATACATGATACATTCCTCACTTGCAACATTGTCCTTAAGCAATCAGCTGAAGGAATAGATGTAAATAACTGAGTTATTCAGTTAACTTGATATATGTGCAAACGTAAAATAGCATGTTGTGATTGGTATACCTGCTCGCTCAGAATTTGCAATGCCTGACATGAAGATGCTGAGGAACCATTCCAAAGAATACTGGTACATGGGATCCACATTGGACAAATCGGACACACAAAAAAACAGGATCTGTGTACGGACAGCAACAGGAACATACTGCAGCCGAGTGATATCAATATCTTTTTCCGTTTGTTCTGCTATTGTCACTTTTATCTGTGGAAAGATTAATTACATATTCAGCATAGCAGAAGAAGTTGATGAGGCGCATGTTATATTATCCACGTGCTTTGTACTGCACAGGCTTAGAACCTGTAAATTTTTTTTTTTGCCAATTTTCTTCATTAACAATTTCTCTCTGTGTTACCTTGCCCAGGTGGTCAAAAGTCTGTTGTGAACCAGAGCTTATTAAGTGTTTAGAGCATCACAGCCAGTCTAAATCTGTTACTCCCAAGAGCAACAGATGTGCAAGAGCAATCATAAACAGCAAAAAGCTCAATTTCCCTTCCTTAAAGAAGGGATGGTAAGCCGTTGAAAATGGTCCCTCTTTTAAAAAGCAAATTGGGAAACAAAGTAACCTGGTTAATCAAACATCAAGCTTTAAAACAGTAAGTGGAGAGCTAAGTTAAATGAAGAATGTTAATTCCAATTTATGTAGTAGAAAGGGAACAAATGAGGGAGAGAAGGAATTCCAGTTCGGAAATCCTGGGATACCAAGAGGCTCAGTTGATGAGACTTCATTCAATACAACTAAGATACCTGGAGGAGAAAAAGCATATCACTGTGTTTTCCATAATCCAACAAAACTTTCATGAAATATTTTGAGAAGTGATAGTGGTTTGATAAATAATAATGGTTTTGACACAGTGCATTTGTATTAATGTTCTTCCATTAATATTTCAGCAATCCTCGGAATATAACTGAGTTGTCCTTATCAAAAGAAAATCAAATTTTCCACCCAAGGAAAGACAGGTAAAAATGGTAAGACAGGAATCTCACTCGTTAGCATGAGAGGTTTAACTACACGCATTTGCATCTTATTAGTACATAATCTCACCTCATTTATATGGAGTTAGCTCTTTGCAAACACGGTGGACAGAAACTAGATAATGACAATTCCTGACATGAAAGTCAGAGTGGGTACTCGGCAGCTCCAACTCATATCTTGCTCTTCTGTCCTTCATTTGGCTAGTTTCTTCATCATTATCATGGTATATCGATTAATATCATGATGAACCTTTCTTTGAAAGTTGCATCTTATGTAGACAGGATGGTATAGAAGGCATTTGGCATACTTGATTTCAGTGCTCAGACCACTGAGTATAGGAATTGGGACACCATGTTGCATTTGTACAGGATGTTGGTGAGGTCACATTTGGAGTACTGTGTAGTTCTGGTTGCCCTGCTATAGGAAGGATATTATTAAATTGGAAATAGTGCAGAAAAGATTTACAAGGATGTTACTGAGACTAGAAGGTTTGAGATACAAGGAAAGGCTGGTTAGTTTAGGCCATTTTTCACTCGAGCATAGGAGGTTGAAGGGTGACCTTAAAGAGGTTCATAAAATCATGAGGGGCATAGATATGGTGAATAGAGTCATAGAGATGTACAGCATGGAAATAGACACTTCGGTCCAACACGTCCATGCCAACCAGATATCCCAACCCAATCTAGTCCCACCTGCCGGCACCCGGCCCATATCCCTCCAAACCCTTCCTATTCATATACCTATCCAAATGCCTCAAAGATCTTTTCCCTAGGGTGGGTAAGTTCAAAACTAGAGGACATATTTTTATGGTGAGAGGAGAAAGATTTATAATGGACCCGAGGGACAACGTTTTCATGCAGAGGACTGTTCATATGTGGAATAACCTGTCAGAGGAAGTGGTAGATGCATGTAAGTTACAACATTTAAAAGACATTTGTACAGGTACATGAAGAAGAAAAATTTAGAGGGATATGGGCCAAACTGAGACAAATAGGGCTAGTTTAGCTTCACTTTCTCCTAGTTTAGTTTGGAAAGTTTGGTCAGCATAGACGAGTTGGACTGAAGGATCTGTTTCTGTGCTGTATGTTTATGACTCTAGTTGGTTCCAATATCTCTGAGTATGCTCCATAGGAAATATCCTGCACCCCTGCCCTCAAAGGTTGGCATCAGACATGTAGCAGCTTCACCACATCATCATGGTACATATCAAAGCCCCTTCAAATACAGATAGTCCAATACTGTACTTTGGAGTGCACCAACATCTTGCATTATAATGCTGCTGCTCCTGTTCCTGCTGCTGCTAGGCCACTTTGTATACATAGAAAGACATTCATCTCATGGATTGGAGCTGGGTACACCTCAGAGCTCTTAGCTTTCTTTATTAGCATTCAATCACTTTGTGTCTATTTGGATGCTCACAGCATCTTTGCGATGCCTTTTTACACTTTGCCCCTCATATTCTGCCTGCAAAGCATGGAAGACATTTTTTTATCCTGGGATACATGTGACAGTAATAAATCAAATCAAGATCAATTCATTCAGAACTTACATGTTCACAGCAATTTTGTTTTGCCTTGTCTTTTGGTGTGGACACAAAGCCAGACTGCCTATTATGTTTACCCAGCAGTGGTCAGTTAAGAGGATGGATATATTGTTGTGCTTTGATGCTATGTCAATATCACAGCTGCAGCATATGCCAGCAGCTTGTGTGGCAAACACACTGACTGACTGTGCTTCAATCATATGGCCCTACAGTCAGTTCTTCTATAATGCGATAGTTGCATTCTTGTGCAACCCTGTGTTATGGAAAAATTGCACTTTGGAAACAGCAGTCAAAATGTTGGTGATGTAATCACATTACAGCCAACAGCCGTTTTAAAACGTTCGCTGTTTAGAAACAGCATCCCCATTTCGTTAATCATTTTGCAGCGAATTCACATTGACGAAATGTGTGTTATAGCAGAATGATCTGTATCTCAAAGTCTAAAGGTAGGAGTCCTCAGTCAAGTCGGGGGATGGGGAGTTGGTGGGGTGCATCTTAATTCAGTTCACTATCCAAAATCAATCTAGAGACTTGAACGCAGTAATTTGTGTATTTGGGCCAATAAGAGTTAGATGGTCCATATTATTACAGTCTGGGAGTTGCACAGAGGTTAGCTAGGATCTGGTCTCTCGTCAGTTGGGGCTGGCTTTCTGAGTAGATGGGTAAGGGCATCGGAGGGGACATAACCCCTGTTCACTAAAAGTCAAGGAAGGTGCTTAGATGCCAGTTCTGTGGTGGGGATGCTGGCTCAATCAATTGTGTGGATTGGAGAGAGTGTGCTGGATTGCAAAGGGGATAATAGTTATGAAGTGGGCGGATGCAATTCAACATATAACAGTAGGAGATAATACAGAAGAAACTGCAAAGAGTACTTTTGTGAGCGGGATTGAGTTTCATTGATGGTCACTGCCCTAGGTTCTTTGGGAGAATGGTGCATCAATATGTTTGGCATCATTAAACTATGTCTGGGGCAGGGACAAATTGAGGAGATAAATCACAGTTAATTAAAAAAAAGTTTGGAGCTAACATGGGAAGATCAAAATCAAGAAGATTGACAGAGAGGACAGGGTAGACGTTTTGGTGGCAGGGGGTCAACTAGATGGAGCAGCTGAGCCTGCTAATTATCCTGTGAAGCACTATCTGTGTTTCCTTCCATCTTCAAACAAATCGTAAGTGCACAAGCAAACTGAAAAATAATTAACAGCAGGGCTGAGTGTGTAGAGTTATTTTTATTACTCATGGAATGTGGGCGTCACTGGTTGTACCAGCGTTTACTTCTTGTCCCTGGGAGTGTGTTTTTCTTTCTCTGAGGGTGCAGGCTCTACTTGTGGGCAAGAGAAGACCTTTGACTGCAACACCATTAAACAGACACTCACAAAGAATAGGTGAGAGACATCACATCATTCTTATATGGATCTCATGCTCTGAAATACCATGTGGTCTAAAAGTCCTGGCCACAAGCAATCTGGAGCCTTACAATCAACAGTACAAATCAATTCTACTAATTGTTGTGAAGCACCAATAATGTCAGGTGATTTATAAAGATTTTCCTGCATGCCTTAGACCATAAAATAGAAGTACAGGAGTTGAGTGAAAAGTTTTGAAAATGGCTGCCTTTAATGGCGCCATCTTAGGTACAGTAGAAGTATCTAGGCACATATCTTAGAACAAAAAAACATTTTTCTTACAAAGTGAAAAAAAAATTAACATGAAACAGTAGAAAAGACCAGCATGATAATAAGTGATCATCAGTAGTTAGGTTCCAATCCCAGTCCGTAGCTACAGGCCCCAGAATATGCAGCTATGCTGCCTCCATATGCCAGCCTCCATGCAGGATTTGTTCTGCTGCTGCTCTGGGAATCGCCCATTCACTTTGCTGCCACGGCGGGACTCAGCTCATGCTCACTTTGCTGCAGGACCCGGCCTATGCTCCCTGTGCGGCATGACATAACCTGCTCGCTCCATTCCGCAATGGAACACAGCCCGCTTGCTCCGTGCTGCCATGGGACTCAAATCTGCGCTTTCTCTCCAGTGGGAACCGGCCCACCTGCAGAGTGGAGTTGAGGAATGGAAAGAGTGGGCTGAGTCCCATGGCAGAGCAGAGAGAGCAGGCTGGGTCCCACAACGTAATGAGTGTGGGCTGGGTCTCACAGCAGAGCAGGTGGAGGCCGAGTCCTGGAGAAGAGCAAGCGGGCTATGTCCCGCGGCAGAGTAGACCATGCGGGCTATGGTCCCGTGGCGGAACAGACAGAGCGGGTCATGCCCCGCAGTGGAACAGACTGAGCGGGCTGTCCCATGGCGGAATGGACCGAGCGGGCCATGTCCTGGGGCGAAGTGGACCGAGTGGGCCATGTCCTGCGACGGAATGGAGCAAGCAGATTGTGTCTCGCTGCAGAACGAGTGTGGGCCAACTCCCGCAGCAGAGCGAGTGAGGATTGAGTCCCGCGGTGGCAGCAAAGCCAAAGACCGATTCCTGGAATGGCAGTGAATCCTGGATCGAGGCCGCACATGGAGACAGTGTAGCCTCTTGCTCTGGGGACTGCAGGCATGGACTGGAACTGGAACTTAAGTATTGATGGTCATTTATTATCATTCTGGACTATTCCACTGTTTCATGCTAATTTATATTCTTTTTTTGACTATGTAACAACACTTTTTTACTCTGTAAAACTTATACCTAAGATGGTGCCATTAAAAGTAGCCATTGTAAAACTTTTTCACTGTTCTGTAGTGGAGAAAATGTGATAATAAAGGATCTTCTATTCTATTCTAAATTCACTGCTGCCTTTCTTAGTTAATGTGGGTTGGGTGAAGGGTTTTCATGTTTGGTACCACAATTACAATTTTCTACTGTATGTAAACAGCTTCAACAACATATATCTAATTCCAGGCAATGATGTGTAAGGTCCATATAGAAATATTCCATTGGCCTCTTTGGCAGTCTCCATGTCCCAGTGTTTGGAGGACACTGTTCAAATGTTATTTGTGTGCACTGAGACTGTTAAATGACCACATTACTGAGAAGCTGTTTTGTTTCTGATATTGCCCATGGAGGCTGATTGGAACCATTCTCAGTGGATCCAGTCACCGAAGCTGTTATGCCTCTGTGGCACTAAGAGCAGCCACATGAAAAATACATGCATTTGGAAGCCCAGGACCAACATAATGTCCAACAAATGTGGAGCAGATATCTAATGTGGAGTTTACAGCCACAGTTGCCTTCATGATGCCGCAAAGGTACAGTCACAGTCACTCGGATTTTATGGATGCGTGCAGATGCGAGATGGCCAGTGATCGTATACACTGTTTAGAAGTGGTGGTCAGAATGTTCAATGTATCTCTAATGCCACATCTTCTTCCACTGCTGTCAACAAGATCCTTAAGATATCTCCTTCGCATTAATTATCAAGTGGTGTGTACAAAGCAATAACCTGCTTATTAATGCTCATTTTGGGTTTTGCCTATGATACTCATCTCTTGACCTCATTACAGTCTTCATACAAACAGGGACAAAAGAGCTGAATCCAAGAAGCAAAGTGAGAGGTGACTGCTTTTGACATGGAAGATCAAGTGTTGCAAAATTGAAACCAATGGAATTGGAAGAAATCCCTCCAATGGTTGAAATCATATACTGCAGAAAGGAAGATGTTTGAGACTGTTGGAAGCCAATCATCTCAGAGTCCATTCATATTGGTGCAGGCATTTCTCAGAGTAATGTCTTTGGAATAGCTCCACAAAGGCTGGTATCCAGTCACCGAGTCACTCTTTGGTTACATGTTGGGAGTCCTTGACACTGCTCCAGCTCCCGTAGAGCCAGCTCTCTGAATGAACAGGATCTCTGACACTTTTGTTCTCATTTGTCAACCAGGGCTCCCTGATGGGTCCAGATTAATAGCCTCAATCAGGGAGCTGATATATTATGAGATCCACCTCGCTAACCTCGTTACAGTCACTACACAAGCATCTTTTGGTTTTTTCATCAATGACTTCCCTCTATCATAAGGTCAGATGTGGTGATTTTCACTGATGATTGTGCAATGTTTTATGTCACCTGCAACCCATCAGATTGTAAAGCAGTCTGTGCCAATTTGTTGCCAGAAGAGAACATCTAGACTTGGACTAATGTGGCAAGTAACATTTGGGCTACATAAGTGCCAAAAGACCATCTCCAACAAGAGAGAACCAACCATCTCATCCTGACATTCAATGGCATCACCATCATTGAAAAACCCACTATCAACATCCTGGTGTTACCAGTCCAAAATAGGCCTGAACTACCATAGTGTGGCTACAAGAGCATGTTAGAGACTGGGAACTAAATGGCATGTAACTAATTACCTGACTCCCCAAAGCCTGTTCCACCACCTGCAATCCACAAATCAGAAGAGGATGGAATACTCTCCATTGCCTGGATGAGTGCAGCTCCAACAACACTCAAGACATTTGATACCAAAGCAGCTCTCGTGATCAAAAATCTATCTACTAACTTTAACATTTATTCCTTCTTTTAAAGATACACTTTGGCAGTAGTGTGCATTATCTACAAGATGCTTTGCAGCACCTCCCAAACCTAAGACTTCTACCACCTAGAGGGACAAGGTGAGCTTGTGTATTGGAACATCTCTACCTGCAAGTTCTCTCCAAATTACACATCATCCTAACATGGAACTATATTGCTGTTCGCTCCCTAGTGCGGGATCATAATCCTGAAACTACCTTCCCAGCAGCACTGTGAGTGCATTTGCATTAGATTGCCTGCAACAGTTCAGAAAGGTGGCTCCATCTTCTAAAAGGCAATTAATGATGGGCAACAAATGCTGACCTAACCAGCAATGCCCGCATCCCATAAAACTGTTATAAAATTGCAAAAAGCATAAATATATTACTTTTACTAATATCAATATCTTTTAATTAGTATCATTGTGCACTTATTGCTATCACTATTCTTTAATTAGTATCACTGTACTAACATTGATATCACCACTCTATCAATATCACCATCCTTCCATTAATATCACTGCACTTTCATCATTATTTCACCTTTCCATTCATACCTCTGTCCTTCCAATCATATTTCTGCTTTTACATTCATATTGGTACCCTTTCATCCTTTGATTTGTAACACTGTATTTCAATCAGTGTTGTGAACTGAATTTATGAATTTTGCTTCAGTTCAACCTATCCACATTCAGAGCAACTTGGATCCAAACTTATAATCATAGAATCCCTAAAGTGTGGATTCAGCCCACCAAGTTCACACCAACCCTCTGCAGAACATTCCACCTAGACTCACCCCCTACCCTGTCCCTGTAACCCTGCATTTCCCATAGCTAATCCACCCAGCCCGAACATCCCTGGATACTATGGGCAAATTCGTATGGCTACTTCACCTAACCTGCATACCTTTGGACTTCAGGAGGAAACCTACACAGGCAGACACAGGGAGAATATGCAAACTCCAGATAGACAATCACCCAAGGGTGGAATCAAACCCAGGTTCCTGGTGCTGTGAAGCAGCAGTGCTAACCACTGAGCCACCATGCTGCCCAGTTTGGGAAATATTTTCAGTGTTGGAATTCTAAAAGTACTGGATTTGATTCTGAACAGACATAAATGAATTTTAGTATCAACATGCAAGACCCATTATAGCATCTTAGAAGTCTACTGTTGCATCTGTGTGTTCCTTTTGTGTGACTCATGTATGTGTTATATTGTGCACTACACCATAACTGTGTACCACATATTAGTATGTCTGTGTGTAGAAACTTTAATGCTTCTCATATTGCATTTGAGAGCTGCTGAAATGTTTACTACTAACCAGATTGAAATACTGATACTAACCTTGATTTCCCCTGCTTTAACTTTAGATGCCTCTAGCACTTTAATTAATTCCACATCGTCCACAGGATTGCCCTCAGAGGTGCTCAGGCGCATGAGTATCTGATCCTCTATCTCTTTCAGTTCATTCCTCATTTTTGCATTACTGACGATCAACTGATTTTTGGCATCTTCCAGATCTGGACGTTCTTGTGCTACCACACGACCCAGGAGTTGGTCTTCCAGACCGCTGTGATGTTAAGATACATTTTAGAAATTCCATAATAAAATCCAGTGATTTTCTAATTGTAATTACTCTTATTGTATTTTTAAAATCTAGTAAGGTTCTACATTTTCTTTTCACATTAGGAGACAGAATCAGGAACATAATTATTTTGATTTTTGACATATTACTTTAATCCTAATTTCGCTATGTCATAAAAACAAGCAAACTGACCAAATCAAAGCATGGTAACTGAATTTTTTATATCCACTTTATGCTTAAAGGGGCTGAAAGACAGAATTCAAATTTGTACACCAGTATACAGAAACAAGAAAATTTATCACTGATGTGAGAAATGCAATATCCAGGTCTGCTTTCTACAAAGGCAGGAAAGGAACAGAATGAGTGTTCCCCATGAATTCTACAAATTAGATTAACAGTTGAAAGTCAGAATATTCTTAAATTGATAGTATGCAAAAGTTTTATTACTAGCCCTTTGAGGGTACCCCAAAATGGGCAGTCACTTCCTTGCAGTCTCTGGTTCGGCAGCAGCTTGGAAAGGAAAGCGACATTTGTTAATTGAACAACAGTTGCAGTGGCGGCTCTTAGTTGTTTGCTGCTCAAAGATCATTTCCACGGTCCTTAGTGGTGGGACCTATGATGTACTAGTAAAATTCGAGCCAATATCACAGCATGTAGCAGTACTCATAACTTGATGCATCCTATCCCATACTCAAAACTACTTGAGCAAGACAGAATGGAATAAATAGCAGCAGGGAGTGTAAGGGGGTCAGGGAGCCATAGAGTCATACAGCTCAAAAACAAACCCTCTTGTGCAACCAGTCCATGCTGAACACAATCCCAAACTAAACTAGCGCAACCTGCCTGCTCTCGGCCCAAAATCCCTCTAAACCTTTCCTATTCATGTACTTAGCCAAATGTCTTTTAACATTGTTATTGTATCTGCATTCACCACTTCCTCAGCAAGTTCATTTCACATGTGAACCACCCTCTGTGTAAAAAAATTGTCTCTCATGCCTTTTTTCAATCTTTTTCATCTCACCTTAAAAATGTGTCCCCTGGTCCTGAAATCCTCCATCCTAAGGAAAAGACAATTACCATTAACTCTATCTATACCTCTCATTATTTTATAAACGTCTATAAGTTTGCCTCTCAACCTCCTATGCTCCAATGAAACAAATCCCAGCCTATCTAGCCTTTCTTTATAACTCAAACCTTCCATACCCAGCATCATCCTGATAAATTTCTTCGGAACCCTCTCTCGCTTGATTATATTCTTCTGAGAATTGGGCAACCAGAACTGGATACAGTATTCCAGAAGACGCCTCACCAATGTCCTGTACAACCTAAACATGAGTTCCCAACTCCTATATTCAAAGAAGGCAAGTATGCCAAATTCCTTTTCAACCACCTTGTCTATATGTGACATAAATATCAAAGAATTATGTATCTGCACCCCTAGGTCCCTTTGTTCTACAAAACTACCCAAGGCCATACCATTAACTGTTGTAGCAAAATGCAATACTTTGCATTTATCCAGATTGAACTCCAACTGCCATTTTTCAGCTCATTAACCCATTTGATCAGGATCCCTTTGTAATCTTAGAAAACCTTCTTCATTGTCTACTATGCCACCAATTTTGCCGTCATCTGCAAACTTACCAACCATGCCATCTATATTCTCATCCAAATCATTTATACAAATGACAACCAAAATATAACCCAGAAGTTATTTCTGTGGAACACTGCTGGTGACAGTCCTCCAGTTCGAAGAGCAGCCCTCCACCATCACACTCTGTCTCTTGCCGTTAAGTCAATTATATATCCAATTGGCAAGCTCACCGTGAATCCGATGTGACTTAACTTTACTAATTAGTCTACCATGCTAAATCTTGTCAAAGGCTTGACGAAAATCCAAATAAACAACATCTACAGATCTGCCATCATCAATCCGGTGACAAGCGGTGTCCCACAGGGTTCAGTGTTGGGGCTGAAAATGTGTTGCTGGAAAAGCGCAGCAGGTCAGGCAGCATCCAGGGAACAGGAGAATCGACGTTTCGGGCATAAGCCCTTTCCTCCTGTTCAGTGTTGGGGCCCCAGCTGTTCACGTTATATATTAATGATTTGGATGAAGGGACTGGGGGCATTCTAGCGAAGTTTGCTGATGATACGAAGATAGGTGTATAGGCAGGTAGTAACTGAGGAAGTGGGGAGGCTGCAGAAGGATCTACTCAGTTTGGGAGAGTGGTCCAGGAAATGGCTGATGAAGTTCAATGTGAGCAAATGCGAGGTCTTGCAATTTGGAAAAAAGAATACAAGCATGGACTACTTTCTAAACGGTGAGAAAATTCATAAAGCCAAAGTACAAAGGGATCTGGGAGTGCTAGTCGAGGATTCTCTAAAGGTAAACATGCAGGTTGAATCCATGATTAAGAAAGTGAATGCAATGTTGTCATTTATCTCAAGAGGGTTGGAATATAAAAGCAGCGATGTGCTACTGAGACTTTATAAAGCTCTGGTTAGGCCCCATTTGGAGTACTGTGTCCAGTTTTGGGCCCCACACCTCAGGAGGGACATACTGGCACTGGAGCGTGTCCAGCGCAGATTCACACGGATGAATCCTGGAATGGTAGGTCTAACATATGAGGAACGGCTGAGGATCCTGGAATTGTACTCATTGGAGTTTAGAAGGTTAAGGGGAGATCTAATATAAACTTACAAGATAATACATGGCTTGGAAAGGGTGGACGCTAAGAAATTGTTTCCGTTAGGCGAGGAGACTAGGACCCGTGGGCACAGCCTTAGAATTAGAGGGGGTCAATTCAGAACAGAAATGCGGAGACATTTCTTCAGCCAGAGAGTGGTGTTTATTTGGATTTCATTGCCGCGGAGTGCAGTGGAGGCCGGGACGTTAAATGTCTTCAAGGCAGAGATTGATAAATTCTTGATGTCACAAGGAATTAAGGGCTACGGGGAGAATGCGGGTAAGTGGAGTTGAAATGCCCATCAGCCATGATTAAATGGCGGAGTGGACTCAATGGGCCGAATGGCCTAACTTCCACTCCTATGTCTAGTGGTCTTATGGTCTTATCCTTTGGGTAACTTCCTCAAAAAACTCAATCAAGTTTGTGAGACATGATTTCCCTTGCACACAACCATGCTGACCATCCCTAACCAATTTTTGACTCCTAAAAGTCCATAAATCCTAAGAGAGACTAGAAGGCAGGAGGGTGTGACCAGTGGACTGTCTGAGAGCCGATGGTTTAGAAAAGATGATCGCTGACAAAGGAAACACAATAAGTTCCTGAAGAATCTGTGCATGTGGCATGGAGGAATCATTTTCCTTTTCCTGTCTGGCAGCTGAAGTTACAATGATGTTTTAAATGCATCGAAGAGCAGCAGTATCATCAATATAACAAACACCAAGTTATTCACCTTGGAGAAAGTGTGAAGTTAATGAGAGTCACCCTAGTTGATATCTCAGGAGTGTAGTGAGGATTTGGTAGCTTGGTGGTGATGTACATTTTAAAGTCATCATGATAAGGAATGATAGAATCTCCCAGCTTTATGACAGTACTGCCCTGCTGTTTGTAGGTCTGAAAAGCAGAAGAAAAAGTATTGATGAGCCTTGGACCAAACATCCTACACATAAGTCTCTGCTCAAATGTTTGCCCTGTTTAATTTTAAGTTTTAGTTTACATTAATTTCAACAAATATACCAAAGGTATCCCGTACAACATTAAAAATGGTGGTGAAAGAATATAACTGTGTATACACTCAATAGATGTAGTTAGTACAAAATTGTACTGCCTCTGAGGATGCAACTAAGCCATTATAGCAACTTCCAGTGAAGGAATGGGAGATTAGATGTCTGCTGCATGTTTCCTTTGTTTTAATGTGACTCCATAAAATTAAAACAATATTAATATGACAATGTAAGTCAAATCTGGACAGTTTCTAAAATAGTTGAACAATTTCAGCCAGTTTCACCCAGCTATAAAAATGAGCTTCATAGATTCCACATTTATTGATCAGATACCATCTTTTTTGATTCTGTTTAGTTATGTGTGGCCAATTCATTTACATGCACTCCACAGATCTTGTTTTTTTTGCTGGCTGCATATGACTAAACTTGAGGGGCTAAAATATGCATGGCTTACATGCAAACTTTTGTGTGTTGTACAGCTGCATGACTGTGCAGCTCTTAGGAGACAACAGTTCCACCTCAGTTTGGAAAACAAAGTGGGGCATTCTATTTAAGTAATAAATATGTGTAAATGCATTGGTTTACAAACTCAATGTATATGCTTTGGCGCTGTACTACAAGCAGTCTATTGAATCTGTGGCAATACTTAATAATATACTATATATACTCGAGTAATAGTCACATTTTTTGACAACTTTTTAAGGTTAAATTTATAGGGTTGACTATCCCCTCCCCCACTCACCTACTGTTCTCTATGCTACTTTCTCCCCATCCCACCCTTCTCTCACTTATCTCTCCACGCTTCAGGGTCTCTGATGAAGGGCTTTTGCCCGAAATGTCGATTTTACTGCTCCTCGGATGCTCCCTGAACTGCTGTGCTCTTTCAGCACCACTAATCCAGAATCTGGTTTCCAGCATTTGCAGTCATTGTTTTTACCCTGTTACATGGATAATACTTTTGACTGGATAAAATTCATGCCCACCAAAATTCATACTGTATCATTACCAGAAGCCCAATTGATCTCTAAACAAATAAAGAAATAAAACACAATAAAACCCAGAGCACAGTGCAACAGCTGATGGACTGGAAGACCGAGAGTAGAGCGAGATGACCTGCAGACTAGAAACTTGGAGCAGAGCTTGACGGTTAGCACAATGACTCATAAATGTTGATCTGCTATCTGTGAAGAACTAGGGTTGATTTTTACACAGGATATGCGGAAAATGTCAGATTCCTTTGGCCAAACCTCTTAAATGAAATTGACTATTACTCGAGTATATACATTGCACCTTCTGAAATGGGATGTTTCTTTCTTTAAAAAACAAATATCTCATTTAAACGAAGAAAACATTCTATCTAGAAATTAATAGAAATTAATTTTATTGATTAACTGAGTATCTTTATTAAAGCTGTGGTCTTTTGACCACTTATGCATAGTTCCAAGCATAGGACCTCATGGGCTGGTGGTACAGGCTGAAAGATTGCGTGTGATACTCATTATGAATGGACAACTAATAGCCGGAGTGTATGACTTTCCGCTCATACGTTCTTGGTGAGTATGACCTTATGCGCCGGGAACATGCAATCAGAACACTTCCAGTTATGCTGAAAAAAAAGGCATGTAATTGAAGATTTTTGTCTTGCACTCAACAGGACAGATGCAAGAATGCTAACTTTGAAAAAGCAGCAACAATTTACGTTGCATGAGAAAGGGGTGCCCATTGGTGGACTTACACATAAGCCTGTGTTTTCAGGTAAAAAGAACACATCAGATATCGTGCCTTTTCTGATTAAACAAAGTGTGAAGACATTAGTTCCCTGATGCATTCTCCATGGCAATACTTCAACCAATTAGACTTGACTAGTCAATCAACACATGTTTGCATGTAGTATAAATGATCACTCTATTTGAAATTTGTATTTTCCAACTATCCTCTGACAGCCTGCCTTTTTTTCAACAACACTCAAGTTCAGCATTACAAAATGACTTTTCCACCAGTGTGTATTTGCTGTTTTGTTTGTACCAATTTCAATAGTACAGGTTCCAGGGCTGGATCCAGTTCCTCTCCCACATTCTCCATCAGACATGGCTTCCCAAAACGGATGGCATTCTCCAGACTTCGCAGGAAATCACGGTCAGTTATCTTGAAAATATCTAATCCTTGATCTCTTTCCTAAAGTGAACAAGAGGTAAGTAAAATTATGACTGTCGAGAAGTAGGAGCTCTATCTGTTGCTCTCAAACGATTTTGGCCTCACATGACTATGTGGAAAATTGTCGTGCATGATATTGATTAGGCTTACATCATGCAAACACTCTAAAGATCTCTGTCTAGTCACTCGCAGATGATAGTTAAGCGGCTATTAGACCCTGGAAATCAATGCAATAAGAGGAATTCATTGAATTCAATTTTGCATGTTGTCATGCAAAGTTAAGAATTTTCAACTACCAGATTATTTGTACGTATAATCAGTATACAAAAGCAAATATTGCTGATGCTGGAAATGTGATACCAGAAAACACTGGAAATGTCCACTGAATCTGGCAGCATTTGTGAGGGAAACAGAGTTTAGTAAGTGGAAAGAGAGATGTGAACACTTCTGTTCTCTTGCTTTTTGTGAGATTCCACATGATTTCAGTTAAAATTAAATTTAAAATGCTGGAGATGTGCTTAGGAGACACATAATCATGCAACAGGGGAAGCTTTTCAGTGGTGAAACACACCATCAGCAGAAAATGGAGCATGGGATTGCTTGAAAAGAGGTGTGGTAACCTCTACAAGGCCACAGGGAGCACTAATTATTCTCCTCATGGAACTCATTGAATATGAGTCCCCTTGGTAACAGGCAATGGCCTGCTCAGTTATAACTCATCAATTGAACCCTCTTGTGATGCATTATAGACCCTCTTGTTGCACAGTGGTACTGTCTCCACCCAGAGGCCCAGGGTCAAGCCCACCTGCTTCAGATGTCATCACATCTCTGAACAGGTTAATTAGAAATGTCTGTGCTGGGTTGGGACTAGCCTATGTACAATATGAGTAGCGGCTCTATTTTGAATGTTTCTCTCTAGTCAGATTTCCTGAGTTAATACACAAGAAATATACAGGCTGCATCACACCACAATTTTTCTACCCAATTCCATTCCTATTAGCTTAAGATTTATTGACAGCATGGGTGTTCTTCAAATTTAACTTTCACTTGAAAGTGTTTCACATTACATTGGTTTCACTTTATTCCTGTATGCATTCTCATTATTTAGAAAGAATAGCTGAATGAAAGTACAAAAATACTGACATACCTCCAGGTTGAGAATAATTGATAGCGGAGTTAAAACCTCTTTCTACAAAAATAAAAATTCATTCTTTTTTAAATTTATTCATGGATGTAGGCTGGTTAGGCTAGCATTTATTGTCCATCCCTAATTGCTCAGGAGGCAGTTAAGAGTCAACCACATTGCTGTGGGTTTGAGTCACATATAGGCCAGACCAGGTAAGGATGATAGATTTCCTTCCATGAAGGATATTAGTGGACCAGATGGGTTTTTCTGACAATTGACAGCAGAGTAATGATCATCATTAGACTCTTAATTCCAGATTTTCTTATTGAATTCAAATTCCACTATCTGGAATGGCAGGATTTGAATCCAGGTTCCCAGAATTTTACCTGATCTCTGGATTAATAATCCAATGATAATACCAGGTAAAAACAAGGACTGCAGATACTGGAAACCAGATTCTAGATTAGAGTGGTGCTGGAAAAGCACAGCAGTTCAGGCAGCATCCGAGGAGCAGGAAAATCGACATTTCAGGCAAAAGCCCTTCATCAGGAATAATCCTCTTGCAAGGATGCCTGCCTTGAAGAAGTTTTCCTCCTTTTTCTAGAAATGAAGAGGTCAACTGTGGGTAACAGGCCAGCATGGGGTATCCAGGTGGATGGGGTGTGTTGGAGGTGAGAGAACTGGTCCTCGATGTAATCTTGGAAGAAAGAGCCCATATAGGATTTTCTAAGGTGGAAATGGGCATCCTGGGAACAGATGCAGCAGAGGTGGAGGAATTGGGAAAAAAGGATGGCACCCTTTTTCCAGGAGGTAGGTGGGAGGAGGGTAGCCTTTGTAGCTGTGGGAGTTGATGGGCTTGTAGTAGATGTCCGTGGTTAGTCAGTTGCCGGAGATGGAAGGGTTCAGGAAGGGGAGGGAGGTGTCCAAGATGGTCCAGGTAAATTTGAAGTCAGGTGAAAGGTGTTGGTGAAGTTGATAAACTGTTCAACCACCTCGTGGGAGCATGAGGTAGCACCGATACAGTCAATATAGCGGAGGAACAGTTGGGAGTTAGGGGGGCTGCAGAAGATGGACTGTTCCATGTACCCGGCAAAGAAGCAGAGATAGCTGGGTCCCATGCAGGTGTCCATGGCTATCCCTTTGGATTGAAGGAAGTGGGAGGATTAGAAGGAGAAGTTGTTAAGGGGGAGGAGCAGTTCAGCCAGGCTGACGAGGGTGTTGGTGGAAGGATACTGGGAGCGGTGTAAGAGGAAGAAACAGAGGGCTTGGAAGCCTTCGTCGTGGCAGATGGATGTGTACAGGGACTGGATGCCCATGGTGAACATGAGGCATTGGGAGCCGGGAGAATGAAAATCTTGGAGGAGGTGAAGGGCGTGGGTGGTGTCCTGAAGGTAGGTAGGGAGTTCCTGGATTAAGGGGCACAGGATGTTGTCAAGGTATGGGGAGATTAGTTCAGTGGGATGGGAGCAGGCTGAGACAATGGGTCGACCGGGGAAATCGGGTTTGGGAATCTTTGGTAGGAGGTAGAAACGGGCAGTGCGGAGTTCACGGACTATGAAGCTGGAGGCACTGGGTGGGAGATCCCTTCAGTTGATGAGGTTGTGGATGGTCTGGGAGTTGATGGTTTAGTGATGGGAGGTGAGGTCGTTGTCGAGGGGCAGTAGGAGGAGGTGTCTGCGAGTTGGCGCCTGGCTTCAGTGGTGTAGAGGTCATACATCAAACTACCATTGCACCCCCCTTGCCTGCGGGAATGATAGTGAGGTTGGAGTTGGAGCGGAGGGCGACACGTTGTGAGGGCGTGAGGTTGGAGTGGGTGAGAGTGGTGGACAGTTTGAGGTGGTCGATGTCACAGTGGTGGTTAGAAATGAAGAGGTCAACTGTGGGTAACAGGCCAGCATGGGGTATCCAGGTGGATGGGGTGTGTTGGAGGTGAGAGAACTGGTCCTCGGTGGTTGGGCAGGAATCTTGATTGAAAAAGTGGGCTTGGAGATGAAGGCAGCAGAAGAAATGTTCAAGGTTGCAACGTGTGTCGAATGTATTAGGCGGAGGATGATGCAATGTATGTGAAAGTTGGTGGGGTGGAAGGTGAGGACCAGGGGTAGTGGTTCTGTCCTTGTTGCATTGGGAGGGGCGGGGTTCAAGGGTAGTAGTGCGGGAAGTGGAGAAGATGCACTGGAGGGCATTGTTGACCACGTGGGAAGGGAAATTGCGATCTTGGAAGAAGGAGGCCGTCTGGAATTTTCTAAGGTGAAAAATCACTTTCTACTATTCATGGTAATACAAGTATACTATAAGTAGGAATTCACCAATGATCAGTGAAATGGCCAACCTTCCACAAACTTGCCTCTGAGTTAATCTCTAAATTTGAACATGTTATCAGAAAAGTGGTATTTCAGCTCCTGCCTAATTAAGTCACCCTGTCCACCACTCTTATAACTCCATAAAATCTCCTCAAATGTCTGTGACTTTTCATCATAAGTTAAAATGTTTTAACAATAACTCTGTTTCAACATCTACAGATTCTGCCAGGCTATAGAAAAGTTTAGTTTTACAGGTGATAAATAGGATATACTTTTCTAATACATCCTTCTCAATTTGCACCTGGTCGTATTGCCCCAAAGTGGGTTCAGTCACACAAGTATCACCTTCCCTTTGGTACTGTACATCTGCAAAGTTGTAATTTTTCACTTATGAGTGCAGGCAGTTCATTGTGGCTAGTTCAAAATAAATTCCAGCAGAGAATGCTACATTGTGAATAAAAGAAGGGCAGTTGGTGAATTGTTTACTCCTCAGTTAAGGGATCATGAAACCAATACTGGAACCCAACAGGGATGCCAAAGATGAAGAACTGAATCATGTGCCTTCCTATTTGTAAGATTAAACTTTGCACAAGACTACACATTACCAACTGAGACACTAGTAAGTCACATCAAACTTTGAAAAGACGGTATTCCAAGTTTATACAACAGGCAGTGAGCATCAGCATTTTCAATGGATTGCAGAAATCCGCAAGCATATTGCCCTTAAATGCTGAGGATCTATAGTCAGCTGGGGCTGCTCCCAACGTCACAGTAAACTCAGGTGCAAATCATACTGTAATTTGTTTCATACATTACACTTCATGGATGCCAGGCTAACTACTCTTTACCACAGTGTGTGAAAAGTCAGGGTTTTCTATCAGGTTTCTCACATGGTTTTATTATTGACACCTACCAAATTTTTTATCCATTTATTTGCTTGACCTTGTGGATCAATAAATAAGGGCCACCGTTGAGTATACTGTGTGATTACTCCATTCTCCACTGACAATGCATCTTTGGGAAGACCTGCAATCTGTGAAACAGAAGTTATAGTAATAAATAGCACTTAAATCAAGAACGTGAAGGCATATTGTTAAAATGAAGTTTGGCCATTCAGGAGTGTAAGTCGGAAGCAATTTTCTTTTCATGTATAGGGTTGTGATCTTGAATTCTGCCCCAAAAGACTATCAATGCTGGGGCAATTGAAATTTTCAAGCACAAAATATTTTTTACTAAATTGAAGTTGAGGTACAGATCAGCCATAATCCAACTGATGGCTTAACAAGCTCAAAGTGTTGAATATCTACCTTCACTTATGACTTCAGGTGCATTTGCTCACCAAAGCAATTTTGGTATGCAGATTGTGGTCCCTATTGTTATATGAGCAAGAAACAGAGTTTGAGGGTAGGCTTCAACATTACAAGAAGATAACAAGAATTGTAGAAAAGGAGGGGATGGAGATAAAACACCGATCAACGTACTCCTAAAACAAAAATTCAACAAATAAAACTTTACTGTAAACAAACTACTCTCAATGCAACCTTAAAACTTTCCCTCACCTTGAGTACACCAATCTCCAGCTGATTACTTATCCAATTTACATATTTCTTTCTGTTCTCGGATACTCCAAGCGATTTGATTACAAAATACCCATTGCTAATATGGTAGCAGAAAATATATGTAGATCCCGACATAGAGGTATTTAAATACAGTATCCTGGTCAACATTTAGTCCCAACCAACACCATTATCTCATAGGCCTGTGTGGGATCTCACTATGTACAAATTAGTTGTTGCATATATCTACGTAAATTCACCAAGTTTCCAATAAACTTTACCCTCTGGGATTTGCAATTAATCAAACTGTTGTCATATTAAAATGAATGAAAATAATTTACCTGCCAGGATCGTATCTTCACAGCATCACCTAATGTTGAAATCAGATTGGATTCTTTTGTGTGCGGAAGACCAAGTGTAGCAAACTCTTTCAGCCAGTCTTCATTCATTGCTGCACGGTATTCTCCCTAAAAGTTAATTTAGGACATGTTAAAAAATAAATAGCAATATGGTAATAACAAAGTAAACCCAAATGGGTTAGAATAACTATCTTACACTGGGAGTTCTTAAGCTGTGTAACTGCGTTTCTTCAGTAACTCGTAAAACTTGATGGATGGTTTATCAACTTTTGTTCAGCCAAACCTATTAGAATCTCAAATGAAATGAGCTTGTGTGCTCAAAAATGAAGTATAAAAGCCATTTTCACTTCCACTCCTCCTGAATTACAAATGAGCATCTGCTTATATTGTGTGCCCATGGTAAGGTGATTTTCTTCAAACAGGTTTTTGAAATTGAAAATTAATGCTGTTTAAACTACACACAGTGTGAATAGGAGAAGAGCTCCTGTGATGTCCCAATGGTTCAAGACATCACAATGAATGAGCAACATGCCCTGTGCAGTATTCTGGGTTAGAATAACTCTAGGTAACACACAAGCTTTGTTTGAAGTATTGTGAATGGTTTTGTATTACTCACCGTGAAAGGACCCAGGTAAGCCACATACCCGCTTGCGATTAGCACATCCCCCGCTACATTATTTATCATATGGTTCAGGTTCTGGATAGTTTCTTGCCAGCGGATTTTCTCATCAGACAGCCCATTTAATAGCTGTGGAAAACCAATTAGAGGGAAAGGGGTAACTTTAAAAAAGAAATTTATACTCCAGAATAACAAATTGTCCAGAAGGAAGAACATCTCACCTTCCGCCTCGGGAGCTTACAACCATATGGCCTTAACATAGAATTCACCAGCTTCCAAATCTCCCCACCCCTCCATCTCATCCGAGGCCAGCCCTTCTTCTCCACCTGCTCCCTTAATCTGACCTGACCTGCCCATTTTCCTTCCCACTGACCAATCTCAGCCATCTCCATCCACCTATAGCTATCCCACCCACCTGTCCCCTAGCCCCAACCCCCTCCCTCTATTTATCCTAGCCCCAACCCCCTCCCTCTATTTATTTTGCAGCCCCCTTCCCCTCCTCCAGTCCTGATGAAAGGTTTTGACCTTGAACATTTGACTCCCTTCTTCCTCTGATGCTGCTTGACCTGCTGTGCTTTATCCAGTTCCACTCTTTATTCACTCTATCCTCATAAGTAACAAACCACAAAATTTTAAATAACTGACAATACTTCTTTTTATATTTTTATTCAATTTACAAAAGCAACAGGAAAAAATGAATCTGAGCATTGATTGTTTTCCTTTACTTTTAATTAAATTGCAAAGATTCATTAGAAATGATTATTGGTAATATTGGTGAATGAGTGACTGCTTCACACATTCATGTGACATTCCTCTGCCCTGATAACAATAATTGTTTAAATTAAGCATTAATCACTTTCTAAGATCAATAGTAGTCATTTTCAGCCTTGTGTATCCTGATTAATTGTGAAGAATTATTTGCAAGTTACTGAGTTGGATATTAGCTCAGAAGGAGGGAAGGAGTTGGGGGTGAGGCAATCTGGTTTGAAGTTGAGAAATCTGGAAGAATGGATTTCCCATATGTCCTGCCAAATTTAAAAGTCGGACATGATATCAGAAGTTGGCCGGCAGTTGAGCAGATAAATCTTTACTGCCAGACGGCATACAAGACAGACAGAGGCTTCTGAGGCATTTTGGATTTGTTTATTCTTCTTATTTCCTTTATTGCAAATGACAGCTATTCAGGAGCTTGCAAGTCATACCCTACCAAAACATATTTCCTCTATCCTATCACAACCCTTACTTTTGTTCTTGTTCCCACCCTTGTGCCTTTCACTCAGTCAAAATCTAGTAGATTTCTAACTTTTCTCAGCTCAGATATTCTAACTTTTCTCAGCTCAGATACAGATCACAAACGGAACTTTTTTTCTGATCTTTCTGCAGGCCTCACTGTCAGACTTGCACAGGGGTCAGAAGGCTTGCTGTGTGGTGCAAAGTCACTCACCCTGATTTTCGTTAAATTAGTCAATTAGTGACTATAGACAGCTGCTTACAGGCGGCATTTTAGAACTGAAGAAGCAGGAGCCAATATTTCTGTTTAAGTGAGGGTGAGAATATATTAGAATGGACAGAGAACTGGCTAACAGGAAATAGAGAATCAGGATAAATGGGCCAAGAGGATTATAGCCACATTTGTTGATGATGTGTGAAATTAAGTAGAAAAGCAGGCTGGGTGGAGGATACAGAAAAATGAAGGGTACAGAGAAGTTACGTGAGTAAGCAAAAATTTGGAATGTAATGGGAGACAAAAAAAGTCCAATTTGCTGAAAAAAAATAGGAATGCTGAATATTATTTAAATATGTGTTGTGCTGTGTTACAGGGGGACCTGGGCATCCTCATCTGACAAATGTCAACATGCAGATACAGCAAGAAATGGGGAAGACAATGAAAGTTGGCCTTTTGTACAACGGGAATAGAATATAAAAGTTAGAGAAGTTTCTATATAACTGTTTTGGTCTCCTTATTTCAGGAATGATATTTTTGCTTTCGAGACAGAGAGAGTTCACTAGGGTAATTCTTGGAATTAACTTGTTAGCTTACAAGGGAAGATTTAGCAGATGGGCTTATACTCATTGAAGAGTGAGAGGTGATCTTGCTAGAGAGAGAAGTCCAATCGAAAAGCTTGGGAAAACTCTTGTTGAAGTATCTTGCCACTTACTGACTGGCATGCCATTGAGAGAGCTGTTCTGTATTTTGACCAGAAGGGCCGATTTAAAAAAAGTCAATCAGGCAGTGCCTAGGGACGGGAACAACTTAGAAGATAACAATCTGAATGGACAGAGACAACATGTATCTATTAAAGGGAAATCATGCTTGAAAAACATGCTGAGTTTTTTTGAGGTATTACTTGGAGAGAGAATAAGGCAGAACCAGTGGATTTGGTATATTTTCGGTTTTTGAATAGATTTTGATAAAGTTTCATACAGGAGCTGAGTAATAAAAATTAAGAGCACATGGGCTGGTGGGTGATGTGCTGATATAATTGAGGTTTTTTTAAGTCAAAGAAAACAGAATTGAAACTTATATAAATGAGTCATTCTCAGGACATGGCAAGGTACTACAAAGATCAAAGCTTGGGCACCAACTGTTCACAACCTTTTGCAAAAGTTTATATATGGGGACCACATCACTTAAATTTGTGGGGGGGGGGATGGGGGAGGTGTGTGCATGTGTGTGTATAGAGGATTTGGACAGACTGAGGCAGTAGGCGAGAATGTGGCAGATGGAATACAATGTGGATGGTAGGAATGGAAATGAAGAGTTTTTCTTACATGGTAGGGGTTTGAGAAGTGTTGAGGTCGAAAAGGATTCTGGCATCCTTGTTCATAAGTCACTGAAAGCTAATATACAGGTGCAGTAAGCAATTAGGGAGGCCAATGGAATCATGGATTTGAGTACAAGAATAAACCAGTCATGCTACCTCCATGTGGAGCCTTGATGAGACCATAACTGAAGTATTGTGCGAAGTTTTGGTTCCCATACCCAAAGGGCGATATACTTTCCATGCAGGACTGCAAAGGGGTCTCAGCAGAACTGATTTCTCAGTTGGTGGTACTATCTATTACAAAGATTGAGGAGATAGGGTCTGTATTCTCAGAATAAAGGGCAAACCATTTGGGACTTGGATGAGGAGGAATTTCTTCACTCAGATGGTAATGAAACTTGCAAATTTTCTACCTCAGAAGTGGCATGGACTTGGTCAATGAGTATGCACAGAAATCAGTGGAATTCTAATACTAATGATATCAAGTGATAGGGAGCTAGTGCTGGGAAATGGCATTGAGATAGCTGATCAGCTATGATCTAAAATGGTAGAGCAGATTTGAGAGCTTGATAGGCTGAATGGTTTACTCCTTCTCCTAAGCATCAAAAGTTATTGTAGCTTCAAGAAAACAAAGTTCAGGGATTGATCAGAAACCCAAGCTATAGGTGACTAATTTGGGAGTGAGGAAGACAAGGATGAGCAGGGTCAATAGCAAGGATAGAAGCTGGCTACATTCCTTTTGGATGTCCAGTCCCTTGAACAAGCAATGAGTGCCTTTGTTTGAAAGATATAGCAGTGAAGCTGTACAACATGCATGCTGTACGGTGACCAGCCCACTTCAAATGGATTAATACCAGCCATGGTGGGATGAAGCTCTTTGTGGTCATTAATTGGCCACTTAAGGGCACCAATTGCTTGTCTGGTGGGAACGTCAACTATTGATCTTCCTGCTCAGAACTAACTTCCAGCAGAGATGAGTACAGAGTGCGGTTCAGGGACAGCATCAAACCACCTCATTAAATTTTGCTTCTGCTCACCACCAGTAAGAGCCAAACATTTCACCTATTAACTCTATTCTTCTCTCCACTGATGATGCCTGACTTGCTGATTATTTCTGGCATTTGCTGTGTTTATTGCACATTTCCATCATCTGCAGTATTATATTTTTGTAAAAGTATGGAGGTCTTGCTACAACTTTACACAGCAGTGGTGGGACCACATCTGGAGTACTATGATCAGTTTTGGTCTTATTTAATCAGGGATATATTTACATTAGAGGCAGTTTAGGGAGACTGACTAGACATATTCGTGGAATGAAGGGATTATCTTCGATGGAAATTATGAGCAGGTTGGTGGAACATACAAGATTCTGAAAGGGTCAATGTTGAGAGGACATTTGCCCTCATGGAGGAATCCAAAACAGTGGAAACTGATTGAAAATGAGTCACTTCTATAATAAGATACTGTCTGAAACGGAGTCATTTCTCACATAAGAAACTGTCTGAAAATGACTCATTTCTCACATAAGATACGGTTTGAAAATGACTCATTTCTCACATAAGATACTGTCTGAAACTGAGCCATCTCCTATGGAGACAAGAAATTTCTTAGTGGGTCAACAGTGTTTGTAATTCTTTTTTTTAAAAGCTGGCGTAGATTAGTCATTGGATATATTCAAGTTGAGTTCGAGTTTTGATATATAGTGTTGTCAAGGGTTATGGGAGGGAGGCAGCAAAGTAGAGTTAAGAACATAAACAGAATCCACTGTAATAATATAGATTGAGGGGCCAAATGGCCTTCTGCTGCTCCTAGTTCTTCTGATCCTATTTAGTTCTTGTAAAGAGGTGAAAACAAGATGGATTTCTGGGTTTAGAAATAAAAGGAGTATAACTTTGGCTAACAGTAATTTTATAATTCAAGCAGAACAAAGGTCCAAGAATTACCTTAAATTCTGAAGATAGCAACAGTGCCATGAGATAGATGCTTTGAAAGGTGCTGTTATAGAGATGGATCTAGGTGGTTTTTATGATTGTGAGATGTAGGAAGTTGAGCTCAGTATGATGGGGGCACTGAAGTTCAGTGTGATCTGGTTCCACTTAAGACGAAAAATAAAATTGTAAGTTTGTCCTCGGAGCTAAGGCAATAGCTTTGGTCTTTGAAATGTTTAATGATGTTGGGAAACAGTCTGATACCAGTAAAAGGAGATGTTGGAAGAGGTGATGCGGAAGAACTGGATGTCATCAATGTACATGAAAACCTTTTGTCATGTCTTTGGATAATGGCACCCTGCAGATATGTCTTGAAGACTCCAAGAGAAATAATACAGGTGCAGGAAGTGAGGCTATGCCTAGAAATGCTTTGTAATGATTGGGTAGATTGATAATATTGTACTGCTCAGAATTCATTTTATTTATTTAGCATACGCATAATCATAGAACCAAGCAATATCCTTGTCAGTTCCAAGATAGAGGTTTCTAACCCCACCTTCAAATTTAATTGACTGACACCCCTCATCAATGTGAGTCATTGTTTGGACTGCACCACAAATGCAATCTGGTCTTCACAAATCCAGTATTATCAGATGGCTGCAAAGAGGTCTTGATTGGTCAAGAAACAGTTTAAAAGGACCTATTAGCATCATGAAAAATCAATGCCAAATGGATAAGAAATGAAGTCCATAGTGTGAATAGATTCCGGTGAATGTTTTCTCTTACCATTCTTGCCATAGGTCTACAGTTATTATCATTATTTATCATTTACTGCTTGGTGCTGAAGAATTAAAATGTTGCAGTTGGCTAAGTTTACATTCTGAAGAATTTGAAAAACTTAAGCATTCGGTTTACCAGCAGCACGAGCAAAATGGAAATGCGTATGCTTATTACCTTATCGGCTCTGATTAATCTCTGCTCACATTGTTCACATTTATTTTCTAGCTCTTCTTTCTTTGTTATACAGTCTAAGTATTTTGCTTCAAGAGCAGCTATTCCAAGTTCCACATCTTCCAGACGGCTCTTCGCTTCCTCTAGAATCTTCTGAGTTATATCCAGATCTTCCTGAGCTTCACGGAGAGCTTGCTGTGTAAAAAGAGATAAATGAATAATTTGTTACTCTATTACCAGTAAATACTGTGCTTTAGAATGGCACAAATATTTCATAAAATATACAGCTCATGTATTGTTGAAATATTGCAATTTATCTGGTCTAAATCCTTCATATTCTACACGGATAATAAAAAAAAGTCACAAATCAGTACTCATACACAAATTGACTTTTCATTTTGTTACATCACTTCAGTGTAACAACTATTTAACCAACAAATTATTGTTCAGTTGTAATTACATACAAGGTGAGTTGATGGCCGAGTGGTATAATCACTGGACTGTTAATCCAGCAATCCAGATAAGGTTCTGTGAACCTAGCAGATGGTGGAATTTGAATTCAATAAATATCTGGAATTAAAAATCTAATGATGATTATAAATCATTGCCAATTGTTAGAAAAACCCATCTAGTTCACTAATGTCCTTTAGGGAAAGAAGTCTGCCAGCCTTACCTGGTCTGGCCTACATGTGACTCCAGATCCACAGCAATGTGGTTGACTCTCAACTGCCATCTGGGCAATTAGAGATGGGCAATAAATGCTACCTAGCCAGCGGCACTGTCATCTCACGAATGAATAAAGAAAAAAAAACCAAGAACAATTGGTTCCCTTATCAAGGAGGTTCATTACTAAGGCAACAGTATTCAGAAAATTCACTGCATATCATTCACTGGTAACTCAGCAAGTTAACACACTGCTCAAACTATTTCAAAAACAGAAATTGCTAGAAAATCTCAGCAGGTCTGGCATCATATGTGGAGAAAAATCACAGTTAATGCTGTAGGTTCAGTGTCCCAACTTCAGAACTGATAGTAGCTTGGAAAAAGATGCAGGAATACAAAGTTTTTATCTATTATAGGTCTATGATTAAGTCTGCCTGAAAAATTTAGAGCACAGCTTTAAGAGTCACGTATTAACAAGTATAAGTACATACCCTCTTAGGTTCCACAGCTTTGGCGATGAAGTGGTACTTGTGCATGGCCCGAACCCACTGGCAAATAGAAGTACAGGCTTTTGAAACCTTGGCAATAGCGGCAGGCATGAAGTCCTCATTGTCAATGTATGGTTGGATCGATTTGATTATAGAATCAGGAATGTTGTCCTGGTGAGATACAAGGATTCCTAATAGTTACACAATAACTAGTTGCATTTGTTTGGCATCTTTAAGTAAAAGGTGAACTCACCATAGACTTACTGGAACATTGAGCTACTCTTTCATTAGAAAGTGAGAGGCAAGGGGAAGGGTTGGGAAAGAGGGCCTTGTGTGATAACCTCAGCTGTTGTGGGAATTGAACCTATTCTATTAGTATTACCAAACGCTGCAAACCAGTTGTCCAGCCAATGGAGCTAACCTATCTGACATAAGAGCTACCTGAATAGATTAGCATATGCTGATCAGCAGCAACATCTTCCACTATAAAGTTGAGTCCAAACTCACATTTTTTGAAAGAGAACTTGTGAAATAATTATTTTAATACCAGAATATGACTGAGTCCTGAAAGGTGAGCTTTACCTTTATTGTTCACTTGCTTTTTATATTATGTATATATGATCCCATTTTTGTTCTAAGTAAAACACTTAACTATTGCCAATTAGTCCTTGTCAAACTTTCCAAGAACTTCATACAAGGAGATATAAAATCCTGTTGGGGTTAACTTAAGCCAGGAGCTCAATCGTATTGGCTCCCATTGACTGTTTGCAGTGAGTCTTTAGGTGACATTATTTATGTACTCTACATTATAGAATATTACAAAAATAGTGCAGAGGTTTCGGGAGTGAATTCTGGAGCTTAGGACCAGCAGGCAGCTGAAGGCAGAGCTGCAAATTTCTTAATTAGAATCAGAAAATGAAAGCAGTTAAAAATCAAGAAGGTGCAAAACATCTGAATCGGAAGCTAATGTATGCTCGAGGGTTGTAGGCTAGAAGAGGTGGCAGCATTGAGAATGTGGATAGTTGGAGAGTTGTGTGGTGGTAAGAAGTGAAAGGCCATAGCGGGATCGGAAAACAAGGATGAGAATTTTAAATTCCCATATGAACAGCCAATGCTGTGCAAATATACATCAGCAAGAGTCATGGCTGTTGGTGAGGGTACAGAAAAATAAAATTGAAATAAGACTATAGACTGGAAACTACTGTATTAGCAGGTAAGCAATGATACATTATTACATCATCCCTCAATCATAGAATCCCTACAGTTTAGAAGGAGGCCGTTTGGCCCAACAAGTCCACACCCAGCCCTCAGAAGAGGATCTCACCCAGATCCAGCCACCCCATCCCTCTATCCCTGCATTTCCCCATAGTTAATCAACTCTAGCTCTCACATATTTGGACTGTGGAAAGAAACCTGTTGGAAACTCATTTTACCATGGGGAGAACATACATACTCAAGTCATCTGAGACTAGAATTGAACTTGGGCCTCTAGTGCTGTGAGGCTGCATTGCTAACCACTGAGCCACACGCCCCCACCCCTGGCTAGTTTAATCTGCTAGTTTAAATTATATGGTAGCCCATTTAAACTAAACAGGTTAACGCCTACATTAAAATGACATAGGATGATCATAAGAACATGTCCTACACTTGTTAATATTCACAGTGATTTCCCAACCTTTGGTTTTCACCAAGCTGATAATTTCAAACAATTTAATTAAGTTAGGAGAACTGACCAATTATTATGACTTGACTGTATCACCCAAAAAAATAAATTTATTCAGAATGAGGAAAATACCACGAAGGAAAAGCACAAACAACTGCAGTTTCAGAAAAGATCTGTAATTTTGTATTGATATGTTTCTCTAACTTTTCCAAAACCAAATGTCACACGTTGCATTGGGAGATCATACCTCACAAACTTGTTAGAGTTCTTTGATCAAGTGACCAGGAAAGTTGACAAGGGCAGGGGATAGACATATGGATTTCAGTAAGGCCCTCGATAAGGTTCCACTTGGTAGACTCCTGTGGAAGGTTAGATTGCATGGAATCCAGGCAGAACTGGCAAATTGGATACACAAGGTTTGATGGTAGGAAGCAGAGGATAATAGAGGAAGGATGCTTGTCGGACTGGAGGCCTGTGACTAGTGAAATGCCTCAGGGGTTGATGCTAGGCCTATTACTATTTACTATCAAAATCAATGATTTGGATAAGAATGTCCAAGGCATGGTCAATAAGTTTGCAGATGACACTAAAATAGATGGTATCATGGACAGCGAGGAAGGTTATTAGAATTTGTAGCAGCAAGTTGATCAGCTGCGGAAGTGAGCTGAGAAATGGCAAATGGAAATTAATATAGATAAATGTGAGTTCTTACATTTTGGAAAGTCAAATCAAGGCAGGAGTTTCATGGCAACTGGTAGGTCCTTAAGGGGTGTAGTGGAACAGAGGGACCTTGGAGTTCAAGTGCATGGTTCTCTGAAAGTGGAGTCACAGGTTGACAGGGCAGTGAAGAAGGCTTTTGGCACACTGGCCTTCATCAATCAGGCCATTGAGTACAGAATTGGGAAGCTATCTTGCAGTTGTGCAGAATGTTGGTGAGGCCACGCTTGGAGGGTTGTGTTCAGTTTTGGTCACCTTGCTAAAGGAAGAATGTTATTAAACTGGTAAGAGTGCAGAAGAAATTTACAAGGATGTTGCCAGGATTCAATGATCTGAGTTATAGGGAAAGGTCGGACAAACTCAGACATTTTTCTTTCGAGCATAGGAGAATGAGGGGGGGATCTTATAGAAGTATATAAGATTATGAGAGGTATAGAACATTGAACAATACAGCACAGAACAAGCCCTTCAGCCCTCAATGTTGTGCTGACCTGTGAACTAATCTAAGCCCATCCCCCCGCACAATCCCATTATCATCCATATGCTTATCCAAGGACTGGTTAAATGCCCCTAACATGGCTGAGTTATCTACATTGGCAGGCAGGGCATTCCATGCCCTTACTACCCTCTGAGTAAAGAACCTGCTTCTGACATCTGTCTTAAATCTATCACCCCTCAATTTGCAGTTATCTTCCCTCGTACAAGCCAATATCATCACTCTAGGAAAAGGCTCTCGCTATCCACCCAATCTAATCCTCTGATCATCTTGTACGTCTCTATTAAATCCAGTTTCTAATCCAAACTGCTAAATCACCCTCAATCCCATACCTCCACATTTTCTCCAAAAACCAAGCATGTGGATGAGGGTAGGGCAGTTGATGTGGTGTACATGAACTTCAGTAAAGCCTTTGATAAGGTTCCACATGGTTTCTCAAAAAACTCAATGAGGTTTATGAGACATGACCTGTCCTTGACGAAACCGTTGACTATCTCCAATCAAATTGTTGCTTGTTAGTTGACTATAAATTCTATCTCTTATAATCCTTTCCAAGACTTTTCCTACAACAGACATAAGGCTCTCTGGTCTATAATTACATGGGCACCTCTACTGCCCTTCTTGAACAAGGGCACAACATTTGTACCCTCCAGTCCTCTGGTTCTAAACCTGCATACAATGTTGATTCAAAGATCAATACCAAAGGCTCCGCTATCTCCTCCCTAGCTTCCCAGAGAATTCTCGGATAAATACCATCCAGCTCAGGGGTCTTATCTACTTTCACACCTCTTCCTTACTAACATCAATCCTTTCTAGTCTAGACCGTATCTCCGTCTTCTTCTCTGCAATATTCTCCTTTTCCTGAGTGAAAACAGATGAGAAATATTCATTTAGCACCTCTCTGATCTGCACAGAGACCACACACAACTTCCCACTTTTGTCTTTGACTGGCCCTATTCTTACCCTAGCCATCCTTTTATTCCTCACATACCTATAGAAAGCTTTAGGGTTCTCTTTTATTCTACCTGCTAAAGACTGCTCATGTTCCCCCCTTGCTCTTCTTAACTCTCTCTTTAAATCCTTCCTAGCTAATCTGTAACTCTTCATCGCCTCATATGAACCATCTCGTCTCAACATCACATAAGCCTCCCTCTTCCGCTTAACAAGAGATACAATTTCTTTAGTAAACCACAGTTCTCTTACCTTATCACTTCCTCCCTGCCTGACAGGGACATACCTATCAAGGACACGCAATATCTGTCCCTAAAACCAGCTCCACATTTCGATAGTCTGCATTTTGCTACCCCATTCTATGCCTCCTAAGTCTTGCCTAATTGCCATTTCCCCATCTCTAACTGTGGCATGTACTTATCCCTTTCCATTGCTAAGTGAATTAAGGTCACTCTCTCCAAAGTGCTCACCTACCACTAAATCAAACACCTGGCCTGGCATGGATAGGGTAAATGCACTCAGTTTGTTTTCCCAGGGTTGGGGAATCGAGGACTAGAGGGCATCAGTTTAAGATTAGAGAGGAAAGAATAAAAGGGAACCTGAGGGGCAACCTTTTTATGTAGAGGGTGGTACACATATGGAATGAGCCTCTAGCAGAAGTGGTTGAGGCATGTACATTAAAACTTTAAAAGGCATTTGGACAAATATATGGATAGGAAAAGATTAGAAGGACATGGGCCAAGTGCAAGGAAATGGGGTTAACATGGATGGACAATTTGGTCAGCACGGACTAGTTGGGGCCAAAAGCTCTTTCTCTGTGCTGTAGGACTTTATGACTCATGAATCCAATCATGAATGTTCTGTAGTCCACAGGAATTACAAATTAATGTTTGGCTGTGACTAAATATATGAACAAATTCATAAAGGCATGGAAAATAATTTTGTTTCATTTCACTGAAATGCTGGCCTTTTAAACAAACCTGGAACTGAAAGTTGACCAGTAACCCATGAAGCTGCATGTAGGTTGGAGGCAGCACTTACAGAAACCTCAAAACTAAGAGCAGGAGTAGGCCAGCTGGCCCTTTTAGCCAGCTTCATCAGTTAATGTGTTCATGGTGGATCCACTATTATAGTTACTGCTTAGTGTAACTGTCAATAAAACTCATTGTTCATTTCTTAAAAAGAAAATCAGACATAAACAATCTGCCTGAGGTGACAGCTCCAGTTTCTACAATTATATTTTCCATTCTAGAGAAACTATAATTGGAGGAGCAGAAGCAGCAGAAGAGAGGAAACTTATGATTGCAGGACCTGGAACAGTTACTCTAGCTGGCCTTACTGCCAGCATTTAGGAGATTTTCAGCTGCATTTTCACCATTGTTTTTCAGCATCTTTTACCCAAGAGGTAGAAAATTGAAAAATGAAAGAAGAGACAGTCATCAGCAATCATGAGACTGGATCATTCTAAGGAAATCATCACTGCTATTTTATGCCACTGGTGGAATCAGTGAGAAAATTTACTTAATATTTTAGTCACTCAGACTTGTACCAGACCAGATATACCTTGGCCTGCCCAAGGCCATCTTGTTTACCAAGCTACTGAATAAGTTAAGGAAGTGATGGAATACTCCTCACCTATCTGGAAGAGTTCAGCTCCAACAATACTCAAGAAGCTTGCCACTATCCAAGGCAAAGCAGCTCGCTCGGCACCACATCCACAAACCTTTACTCGCTCCACCACTGGTGCTCAGTAACACCAGTGTGTGCCATCGACAAGGTGCACTGCAGAAGTTCATCAGAACTCCTTAGGCAGCACTTTTCAAACCAGGACCATCACCATGTCAGAGCAGCAGATATATAGGGACACCACCACCTGCAAGTTGCCATCCAAGCTAGTCACCATCCTGTCTTGGAAATGTATTGTTTGTCTTCCAGTGTCAATGGGTCACAACTCTGGAACTCTTTCTCGAATGGAATTGTGGGTCTACCTACCCCAAATGAACTACTGTTGTTCAAGAAAGCAGCTCACCATCACCTTCTCAAGGGTATCTAAGAATGAGTAATAAATGCCTGCCCAATCAATGATGTTTACATCCTTGAATGAATAAAAAAAAGGAAGAGGTTGCACTTTTTGGCTTGTTGTGGCTTGAGTTTGATCTTTGGCTATGAGGTTCCCAGCACTAGTGCTAGCTAAAGAGGAGCTAAATCACCAACATACAAGGAGATGCAGCAATGAGGAGCCAAGTTCAGACTAAATAGAAAAATCAGATGGAAAGGGGTGGGGGAAAGATAGGGTATAGAAGAAAGAAGAGGCTAGTGAATGGGCATGAAGTGGGGAGGATGGAAAGGTTTTGCAGGGAGGAAAGGGGTAAGGAGTTTTCGGGAAGCTTCAGTGCTGAGTGGGTGAGCAGGAGTGCTGTTAAGGAAAAAAGGCTGGTAGTGTATGGAGAGGAGTCAGGTAGGGAAGAAATCTGGTGAGGAATGGGGGAGGTTGAGCTGATTACATACTGTGTGGGAGAAGAGAAGAGGCGCTCCACTGAGTCTTTTGTCAGCATGAAATATAAAAAGCATGGCTGAGGTGAATGCAGAAGCAGAGGGATATCAATGTGTGCGTAATTCATAGTAGGGTGGCTGGACAGATTTAGATATCAGTTAATAAAGCTATAGAATACTAGGCTTTATTAATATGAGCATGTCATAACAGTATGTCAAATTTGCATATAGAACACTTGTCCAGCTTCAGTTGGAATATTGTGTCCAGTAGTAGACATCACACTTTAAAAACTGCAGCCATTGTTTTTACCTCTTTAGAAAAGTTGTCAAGGCAATAAACAGAGGTGCAGAAAGGATTCATGGAATAGTTTGAGGAATGAGGAATTTCATTTAAAACTGTTGGGAGAAGTTGGGACTGTTTTCTTTAGAGAAGACAAAATTTAGAAGAGATTTGATAGAGATACACAAAGTTAGTGAGGGCTCTGGTCAGAGTATAGGCAAATGCTGTTTCATGGAAGGATTACGAACAAGAGGGACAGATTCAGTATACTTGACAAAAGAAGCAAAAGTGAGTAGTTAGGATCTGGAATGCAATGCTGCGAATGTGATGGAGGAGGCAAGTTCTATCGTGATGTTTAAGAGGATTTTAGTTTATTGTCTGAAAATGAAGAATGTGCAGAGCTACTGAAAGAAGTCTGGGGAATAGCATAAGGTGAATTGTTCCTTTGGAGAGCCAGCACAGATGCAATTGGCCAAATGGCCCATCTTTATATTCTGTAATAATGTGGTGAATTTCAGACTGAAGTCTTCTTTTAAATGGTTACATAAATCTTGTAAATACATTCTTTGGGCATTCTTTCTGATTTTATAACATTTAATCCCAGTACTGGTGAGTTTCATTAGATCCTGGGGCTGTAATGTAATTCAGGCATTTGGAGGCACAGTTTGTTTCATGATCTTCTCCTCAAGACATGCAACTCCATGACAAGAGTGTGAAAAAGTAAGGATTCATTGACTACTGGACAAAATGGAAATATACTCACCGTTACAATGGCAGGGATTGACTTCCCAAACACCACAACAATCAAGACAAGTATTTTATTCCTCAAAAGCATCTATTGTTTCCACTGAGTACAATGTCCAAGATTCAGTGTATCCTGGTCTGTGCTGAATTACCTGAGCCTTACATTGGTATGAGTCAGTTTGATACACCCAAATTGGGCTAATTTTAATCTTACTGATTCAAAGCTTGCATCCATTCGATTTTCCTTATTATTTCCTGTTGGCTCATTCCATTTTCCCGGTTGCAGTTAAATTACGTTCAAGATAAAGTCAACAGACTCAACAAACAATACCTTATCATATTTGAACAAACTCTCCAAGAACTTGGCTGGGTCTTGCAAAAGTCCTTTTCCAGGTTCCCAATAGTCATCTACTTTAGTGCCTGGTTTTTCTCCTGCGACTTTCTTTGGCTTAATTCCCTTCATAATACAGACTGCTTCAATTACCAACTTCACACCGACGGGAGGGCGTTGCATGCCTCGTACCTGTTTGTATAACACAAGTAACATTATCTTCACATACCAAATCTTTTGAAAATACATTTTCATTCTTTTTCCAAAAGAGAAATACTGCATATACTGTATTGGAAATCTAAAGTGTTATGTCAGACCCAAAAAGCAAGAGGGGCTTTCACTTTGAAGCGAGTTAGATTTTCCTAATTGGGTTCTTCTCAGCTCATTATGAATATACGCACATGTCTACTACCAAATTTTATGAGCAGGAAGATCTGAAGCCCACTGGAACCTTCTGTACTCCAATGTCCAGATGCTATATTTAAAGGCACCCCAGACAGCACTTCACTCTCTGCAACCCAGGAGCATCACAACCTTTGCTCATCATTCAACTCACCCCTGGAGATGTCAGAGACCATCCTTTAGTTATGCCGCCCTCAATTTTCTCCTAAGGAGATCCATTAGAGAAGGGAAGTTCCTTTTCCTCAGGAATATAACAAGAGGCTATCTCAAATTATGAAGGCTGTCTGCACAAACATGTCTGTGAAAAACAGTGCCAATGGGTCGCTCAAGAGAGCCTGGCTTCAGTGCCTCAAGAGGACGAATGATCTGCTATGCTTTGCAAGGTTATACACCATTATTTACTCAATGCTTAGTGCTCCTACGTGTGAGAATTAACGTTGTAAGTTTGCTATTGCTCACAGCTGAATAACAGAAGGTTGGGTACCAGGTACTTCCAACAGACATCTCAAGTGGAATCAATGTCTGTCAATTATTTGCAGCTACAAATGTAGCACTATTGGCACACTCTCAAACTCTGCCAGGATTCACACTTAAATCATTACAGAAGCTACAACACTTAGCAGGATCATAAACCATCAGCATAATGACCTTTCAGCACAACTAGAAGAACATACACTGTATATATGATAGTTTTTCACAAAAAAAACTTGCATGGAAGAGGACACACGTACAGAAAGTGACCTTTTGAGTTGTGTCCCCTTTGAGTTCAGCCCCTCTTGCCTGCCTTGGTCAGGTTTGTTGGTGTCAGCCAGTGCGGTTCCCTTGCTTGTGCAGGCTTGTTAGCCTAGTCAGGATTCACCCTTAAAGCTGTATGTGCTTCATATCAGCAAGCTGGACTGCATAGGACTGAAACTTATCATGAGCTGATTAACATGGACAATCTTCATCCTTCACCACTAAGCTTTTGTGCAATGAAACTGGTTGGCTATAAAGTCACCAAGTAACCGAATATTTTGTACTCACTGGATAAAAACTGAAGGAACTGTGGATGCTGTAAATCAGAAACAAAAATAGAAGTTGCTAGATAAGCTCAGCATGTCTTGCAGCATCTATGAATAAAAATCAAAATTAATGTTTCGGGTCCGGTGACCTTTTCACAGAACCCTTCTGAGGAAGGGTTACCAGACCCAAAACATTAACTTTGATTTCTCTTCACTGATGCTGCTAGACCTGCTGAGCTTTTCCAGCAACTTCTGTTTTTGTACTCACTGGAGATGAAGGAAGCAATCTACCCAATCAGATTCATGCCTTATTCCAATTTGTGAACAGACATGTTACTCCCTTTTGGCTAACATGATTGTGCTCCTGAACTTAATTCCAGCTGGCTGGGGTATTAATGAGTATGCATGACATGCTAATAAATGTAAAACAAAGGTTGGGAAACTGATCCACCTGTAAAGTTCTGAGAATGTAATAACAGAAGTTTAACACACCATCAGGAAACTGTCTTTTTGCCTACAACCCAATTAAGTTTCCTTGCCCATTCTTCTATCTGCTCTGGGTGAGTGAGGAAAATTCTGTTTCTCTCCAGTGATGCTGCATGTCCTGCTGAGCATTTCCAGCATTTTCTTTTCAATTTTAATTGGTGTTTTCATCAAGATCAAGATCAAGATGAATGGGAAATGGAATGCTTGCAGTTTCAGTATCAATATTATGAACAATAATAACTGCAAAATAGAGCCGATCCATTCCAAATTAATAATTTGCTTCAACTGCAACTTAAAGCCTGACTCTTCTACCATCACATTTTTCCAGTCTGCAAGGTGGCCATTTTGAGAACACATTGAGTAAGACTGCATTTAATCGCTGTTTTATAACAGAATCTATTCCTGCACTGAACTGAAATGACTTGGAAATCACTGTTCCTCCAGTGTAGCTGGGTCAAAATCCTGGAACTCCCTCCCCAACAGCATTTTTGGGAGTAACTTCAATAGACAGACAGGGATGACTTTCATTCCATCAGTCTGAACTGGAATTAAATCCAAAATCTATGTGATAAAAAATTAATATCTAAACCATGTGCCATTTGAATGCTGAACAATAAATAACTCGAATGATACGGGTAAAGTGCCACAAATTGAGTAATTGTTCTGAAGCATAGCAACAAGACTTCTCATACCTTATCAGTAATATATTTAATAAAATAATTACATACCCAAAAGGTGTTTCAAATATCAGTCACTGATTCTATCATGATGCATTGACTGCTTTGTTTCTGTTATTGTAAAATTAATGTGAGAAACTGTGCTTTATAACGAATATGATTCTTCATGTCTAATTAAAGATCTTACAATATACAACAAGTTGAATACAATGTGTCAAACAGATAAGAAACTAGGTTAGAATTTGCAACTGTGCGACTGCAGGGAGACACATTAATAGTAAGAGCTGAGTAATTTAACAGCCTAAATCTCCTGAAGAGGATGACAAGAGGAAAGGCATATTCAAAAAAAACATAAGAAGGTAAAAGTGTGCTGCGTTGACATAGTCTTTTTTTGTATCTTTTTCATGCAGCAAATGTAAATGTGTCTTTTTAGAGTTTAATAATTCAGTAAAACATTAAAAATTATGAGCAAAACACCTAACCTATCCACTTTAGAAATCTAAGCGGCAACATTCTTCGTTAAAATCCCCCCACAATCTCAGGTCTCAGATTTGTTGTACATACATACTACTTCATATTGGTGAGGACTGGGAAGGAGTTTGTCAAATTTGAAGGATAACAGTAAGAAAGCATATACAGAGGAACCTTGATTATCTGGCATTCAATTATCTGAATTTCAGATTATCCGAACAAAATACTCCCAGCCATGTCATTCAGATAATTGAGGTTCCTCTGTATTGTAGATATATTACCTATTCAGTTCATCTCTGTTGTGTGAAAAAGGCATAATTCTTCATAATTCTTAAGACAGATCAAGTTACCAAGAGGAAGAGTTGCAAGTAGCACTGACATTAATGTCATGATATCAATCCTGTGGCCTTTCTTCACAGCTCAATATTAAATAATCAGTCTTTGATCAAGAAGGGTGAAGCAACACACACCAAAGTAAAATTATCAATGTTGAACAATACAAAGATCCACGACTCTTTGACCCTTCATCAAAAGGTAGAAGGTTAGGCAAATGAATGGTGATGAATGTAGAAAATATAACCAATCATGTGCTATCCTTCTTCCTCGTATGAGAATCATATCTGGCTTGCTTTCTTTGGAATACAGTATGAATTCTAATTGGTTAATCTTATAACTGCTTTTGGATGGTAACATCTTGGGCAGAATTTTAATGAAACTTATTTGACTACAAAATCATACTGTACAGAAGATACCATTTGGCCCATCAAGTCTGTACCACAAAAGCTACACTAAAATTGCACTGTCCCACCTTCTAGCACTAGGTTACTGCCTTACTTATTATCTTAGGCATAATATTCCAGGTTCCCATCACCCTCTTTGTAAAATATTTTTTTCCTCAAATCCCCTCTAAACCTCCACCTTTTACTTAAAATTATGCCCTCCATTATTGACCCTTCAAATAAGAGAAATAGCTGTTTTGTATTCATTCTATTCATGCCCTTGCAATCTTATACAACTCTAACAGGCTTCCTCCTCAATCTTCTCGACTTCAAACGAAACAACCCAAGCTTATACAGCCTCTCTACAAAGCTAAAGTGCTCCATCCCAGGCAACATCTTGGTGAATCTCCTTTGCATCCCCACCAGTGCAAGAGCCAAACTGCAGACAGTACTTCAGTTGTGACCTAACCATAGTCTTTTAAGGCTCCAACTTAACTTCCCCATTCTTATAATTTATCATTACTTCCAAAAAACTGTTAACATATGAAGTGTAATTTGCACAATTCATCCAGGAATTGTCACTGTACAACGAATCAGATACAAATTCAAAGGGTAATTCTTGCTGAGCCAGCTGTCAATAATTGTTGAAAAGTGTGGTGCTGGTAAAACACAGGTCAGGCAGCATCCGAGGAGCAGGGGAGTCGACGTTTCGGGCATAAGCCCTTCATCAGCTGTCAATAATTGCTGTGTACTTCACTACATGATTACCAATGTCTGGCTCAGAATGCATGGAGCATTAATCTTTACTACAAGTGTGACATTATCAAGAGGAATTTCATCATTTCAGGATCATCCTTTTCATGTAAGGGAAACTTTCACCAAATTTTTATGTTTTGTTTATGTATTGAAGATGGTATTTTGGTCTTGATAACCTTGGAAAGACATTCCCTTTTGAACATGATTTATGTTCACTATTTTTTTTTGAAGACACAGACGCTTTACTTTTGAACATATTCTAAACTTAACAAGAAATCAAAGCTTTAAAATATGAAAGAGAGATGTAACTTGCTACTTGTTACTGCCTTCTGGAAAGACTGCCTTTTCCCCTGACCCTGTGTCTGATCTTCCTTGTCACTGCTGAGAAGACTGTAAATTCACTCAGTATTTTGTGACCCTGTTCCTACAGTCCCTGACTGGAGGTGTTGTGATCTGGCTTCTTTCCCTTTCCAGAGGGTGCATTGAAGATCACCAGTTTTTACAATTTGTCTGGAGCTGGAAGTGGAGGCCCGGTAATGAATTCAAGAGGCCTGGGCTTTGTTCTGGCACACAGAGAATCCAGGGATTCGTGGGTTGCTGTACATGTTCATCAGGAATGTGCTGCTTATATACGTGGGGATTTGGATGCAGCTGTCCAGTGTGCAGACAATCATGGGGCAAGTGTGCATTCTGTTTTGCTGGTGCACTATGCATGAGCATAGCTTACAGGGAATGTTGATCTGAGATGTAGAATATCAAGTCCTGGGGACTTATGCTTCAATTCCATTAATTTCGGCAACATATCCTTCTTACTAATACTAATTTCCTTTAATTTCTCATTCTCATTTCAAATTTCTCTGACTCTGTCTGTAATGAACCCACATTTGTCTTAGCCAAATATTTCCTTTGTACATACCATCGAAGCTTTCATAGTTTCTTTTCAAGCTTTTGACTAGTTTACTTTCATATTCTATGGTTTTCTTTTTACATCAGTTTCATTGCTCTGTGCCAAAATCTTCCCAATCCTCGGTTTATTTCCATTTTGGGTAACTTCCTTCCCATTTAATTCATCCAAGTGCCAATTTCCAGCATGGATTCCTACCCCATAACCTCATCCTATGCCACTCCTGATAGTGATATCATCTGCCCAGCTTCTCCATTCTCCTGGGAGAAAGTGAAGACTGCAGATGCTGGAGATCAGAGCTGAAAATGTGTTGCTGGAAAAGCGCAGCAGGTCAGGCAGCATCCAAGGAGTAGGAGAATCGACGTTTCGGGCATGAGCCCCTCTCCAGGAAACATTCTCCTGGCCAAGACACAATGGCTGACTCAATAGGGACTGAGGAGAAAGTGAGGACTGCAGATGCTGGAGATCAGAACTGAAAATGTGTTGCTGGAAAAGCGCAGCAGGTCAGGCAGCATCCAAGGAACAGGAGAATTGACGTTTCGGGCATAAGCCCTTCTTCAGGAA
>NC_057727.1:65154538-65176863 GCF_004010195.1 Chiloscyllium plagiosum
GGTGGGGTCCGTTTGGAGGTGGCGGAAATGACGGCGGATGATACGTAGTACATGGAGGTTGGTGGGGTGGTAGGTGAGGACCAGTGGGGTTCTGTCCTGGTGGCGGTTGGAGAGGCAGGGCTCAAGGGTGGAGGAGCGGGAAGTGGAAGAGATGCGGTGGAGGGCATCGTCGACTACGTCTGGCGGGAAATTGCGGTACTTGAAGAAGGAGGCCATCTGGGTTGTAAAACCAGTTCCAAAACCGTACAACCCAGATGGCCTTCTTCTTCAAGGACCGCAATTTCCCGCCAGATGTAGTCGATGATTTCCGCCACCTCCAAACGGACCCCACCTCCAAGGATATATTTCCCTCCCCTCCCCTACCAGCGTTCCGAAAAGACCACTCCCTCCGTGACTCCCTCGTCAGGTCCACACCCCCCACCAACCCAACCTCCACTCGCGGCACCTTCCCCTGCAACCATTTATTTGTCGCCTTTATATATCTGCCAAAGTTCGAAAGATTTTGTTCCTATGCACTTTCAAATAAATTTCAAATTGATTGTCTTAATATTTTTCTCACTGTACAGGGCATGTTCTCCACCTATAATGCTGTTTTCCCTTTGAAAATCTGGATCTGACATGAAGGTGTTGGACTTCTATTCTGACATCTTTTGTTTCAATACTCCACATTACCTCACCCATCCTGCCTTTGAGCCTGTCCATAAAGAGCTTGGATAATTCAGTCCTTTGTAATAATATTAGATACAACCTCATGGAATGCACAAGAAGAGATCAGAAAACTGGAGGAAGGACTGATCTGATGCAAATTGATCCTAGGGCACTTTCATGTACCAATGTTGAAAAGGTACACACTTCTCAGGTTAGGATAGGTTTAATTCTTCTCAGAATGAATGGAGATCAAGAAACTTAAACTCTGGATGCTAACAAGACTATTAATAAGCCCTTTCTCATTTTGTTATGCTAGATGTAAAATAACCTGTTCTCTAGTTGGATTCTCAACACACCGTTCTAAACAAAACCTCATTCAGATGTCATGAATTTGTAGATGCAGAAAGGATTTTGTTCTCTTGTTTGGGCAGTCTATAATCAAGGGACACAGTCTCAGAATAAGGGACAAGCCATTTCCAACTGTAATGAGGAGAAATCTCTTTACTTAGAATTGAATCTTTGGAATTCTCTATTCAAGCGGGCTGTGAAAACCCAGTTATTTCTAGATATGAATAACATCAAGGAATATTGATAGCATGGGAAAATAGTATTGATATCACTGATAACACATGATCTAGAATGGTGGAGCAGATTGGAGGGGTTGAATGGCTTACTCCCGATCCTATGTTAATATTAATTATAAATTGTGTGCAGGCATTGGGCATTAAATAGGGATTCACATGTGCAAGTGCAAATAGATGTACTGAAATTGTGGTTATACATTATGAGCTCATAATGTATAACTTTCTAAATAAATGCTTGTAAAAATGTATAAAGATTGGCTCCAATTCTTTCACCAATTCGCTTTTTGGATTACAACAAATAACTTCACAAGACCAGATACACGATTCCTAAAACCTCCATGAAATACATAGGCCATATTGGAAGAAAAAGTGCGAAGATGTTCACCTCTGTCACATCATTTTTGTTCAGGGACTTCAGGCTGGCTAAAGCTGCATCCAAAGCAGGCAATGCCTCATCTAAGTCTTTTTGAGCATCATCAGCAATTGACTGGGCTATATTTGCCTTTGCTGAGGCCTTTGCTTCCTCTTCACTGACAGCTTTTCGTGTTTCTTCTGCGATGGCAGTATCAACCTAGAACACAAGAGAACTTTCAGCAATAATACACAAACAAACTTTTACATGGTTCAGAATTTCAGTAAGTATACACCTTAGCTGCAACTTGACATTTCTTTCAGAATAAGTCAATAAAGTTCTCAACATAGTAATAATGACATGCAATCTATGCAATAAATCTCACTAAACTACCATTTTGTACAATGCGAAAAATTAATTAATCAGCATACAGACACATTGATATGAGTACTGGCTTAATTTGAAGACATCACAATTTTAGTATAGCTATTTGCTATTGCTGAACTATTGAGATTCAGCGTGGCATTTTCATTGATTATCATTCAAATGGATTATATTGAGGAGTTTAGTTGGGCTTGGCACCTTTAAGAGTCTGGAGTTCTTTCGCAGTGAATCTATGACTCTCATTGGACACTCCATTCTCTTTGTTATATGCTAAGCAACTCAGGACCACTATTGCTGGATTAAATTCATAGAACTTCCTAACAGTATTGTGAGCATAGCTACAATACATAGACTGCAGTGATTCAAGAAGGTGGTTCAGCACCCTTTCTCAAAGGCAATTAGGAAAGAATCATAGAATCTTTACAATGCAGAAAGAGGCCATCCAGCCCATCAAGTCTGCACCAGTCTTCTGAAGAGTATCCCATCTATACGTAGCCCACAGTCTAAGAATAAGTGGTAAGCCATTCAGAACTGGGATGAGGAAGGATTTCTTCACTTAGAGACTTGTGAACCTGTGGAATTCTCTTCAGCAGGGAGCTGCTGGGGCCAGTTTATTAGACAAATTCAACAGGGAGCTGGATAGGACACTTGCTTCTGCGATTTCATAATCAGCCATGATCATATTGAATAGTGGTGCAGGCTTTAAGGGCCAAATGGTCTACTCCTGTACTTATTTTTTATGTTTCTATCCTTGTAACCCCAAACTTACCATGGCTAATCCACATAGCCTGCATATCAATGGACAACACGGACAACCTAGGATGGCCGGTCCACCTAATCTGCACATCTCTGAAATTTGGGAAGAAACTGAAGGATCCGATTGAAACTCGCACAGATGCAGAGAGATTGTGCAAACTCGATACAGACTGTCACCCAAGGCTAGAAGTGAACCCAAGTCCATGGCACTGAGAGGCAGCAGTGCTAACCACTGAGCCACCATGCTACACTTGCTCCACCTTGACAGCAATGCCTACATTCTATGAAAGAATAAAAAGTTTATAATACACCTGTTGCCATCTTTTCATTAGTCTTAAGGTGCCTGGCATCTTTTTAGCCAGGCATGAATACACTTAAATAAGAATCCAGTGATCTCCAAAGCCATTTTAAGTGTCTAGTGAGTGAAATGTCTACCAGGATACAGATTTGTAAATGCAAAATTTGGTGTGCAGTAAGCAGAGGTCCTTTGAGTTAAGGTAAAAGCTTATTCTGAGGGGCCAAATGCTGCTTCTTTATTTTTCCTCCAATTCCATGATTGCAGAAATCCTTAGGTTACCATGTTGCTAGTTAGAGTGGCCACCCCTCTGCCTGACAATGTGAGAGTTCAAATTCAGACAGAAGCACTAGAGCAGCCATTTGGGGGCAGGGAATATATTGGCTGTAGATTAATGACCTCGGATGCTGCCTGAACAGCTGTGCTCTTCCAGCACCATTGATCCATAATCTGGTTTCCAGCATCTGCAGTCATTGTTTTCACCTTGTAGATTAATGATGCTTGATCCTTGAAAAGGGCTGAGCATCCTAACATCTCCATCTCTGCCTCAGCTCATTACCTCCAGAGTCGACCCTTTCAATGTTTTCCTGGCCAACATCAAAACTTTCATACTCTTTAAACTTAATTTCATACAAAACTCTGCTGCTGGTATCCTGACATGCAGTAAATTCTGTTCATCTATAACCCCTTTACTTGCTCACCTCCATTGTCCCTCGTCTACTCAGGTCAAGAGTTTAAAGTCCTCACTTTTGTATTGAAATCTCTCCATAGCCTTGCCCCTCTTAACCTCTGCAACCCTCCAAGAAATCTGTTCTCCTATTCTGACTCTTCGCATCCAGGTTTTAGCCTGTCAACAATGGTAGCCACAGGCTGATCTGCCGAAGTGTAAACAACTCCATTGTTAAACCTATTGACCTTTCTCTCTTCCATTACAAATATCCTTAAGGCATATCCATTTGATTATTTGGCTTTGATCACTATTATGAAGTTTATAGAGAAACAGTATCAGGTCCTGAGGGAATGTGGGGTGTAAGGAGTGGGGGAGGTGTAGCTGAGTGATAGTGTGTAGTAACTGGCAGTGTCAGTTTAACAGTTATCCAGGAGTCAGATTACATCTTTAATTGCCTAACTTTCCCTGGGTAACTAGCTACTAAATTGCAATGAATACTCTAAGTGCTCTATTTGAAATAGATACTTGTGGAGTGTTGCAGGTGCAGAGGGATTGTACAAGAAAATCTTTGATTTCCCTGGCCAATTCCCTTGAAGTCTGTTATGTCTGTGATTCCACAGTTCCCAATGTGCATTTCCTACCAACACTATAGAAACCACTATCTGATCATCAGAAAATCCAGGTCAATATTTCCCTAAGTGGGGTTTATACTTTGTTTATAGTGATTCCTGTGACACCATATACATATTAGGAGATGGTTAGCTCAGTTGGCTGAATGGCTGGTTCGTAATGCAGCATGCTATCAACTGCGCAGATTTAATTCCTGTACTTGCTGACACCACCATGGATGTCCTACCTCCTCAACCTTGGCTCTTGTCTGAGGTTTGGTGGTTAGAACCACGATCAGTTATGTCTATCTAATGAGAGAGTGAGACTATGAGAGAGTGACTTTATATAACATACATCTTTTATTAGACGAAAGTATTACCAATCCAAAGAAATACAAATAGGGGGCAACTAAAAGCTGGAAAAGAGGTGGACTTACATTAATCTCTCACAGAACAAGAGGAAGGTATGATTGAATGTCAATTGTGATAAAAATTAGGGAGATTGCACAACAGACATAATTTGAAAGAACAAAGAGATCCCTGAGGGTTCTGGCCTTGGAAAAGTTACAGATATAGGACAGGTAAGATATGAGGGGATATAAACTTAAGGATGAGATTTAAATTTTAATTTTTGGAGAACCAGGATCAAACATAAATCATTGAGGACAAGAATGATGGATCATAAGATATGTTGTTGGATAAGAAAAAGGCAACATAGTTTTTGATTATTCCCCAAACTCTCCCGGGATGGTGGTAGGAGCCGTGGCCACAGGATTAAAGTTCTCCTAAAATCAAAATGAACTACGTATGGTGAAAATGGAAACTTCCATTTTCCTCCCAGTTTTGGTTCCACTGTGGGACAAACTGTGTCTTTTATGTTCTTATTCCCAATATTAAATTAGTTAACTGTTAACCACATTAATTTCATTGCAGGCTGCATATATGCAATTCACTCTGCTGATTGTAGGCACAGTACTTACACTCCATCAAACAGTAACCAAACCATTTACTTAACTCTTGTATACTTGATGTGGAGACGCTGGTGTTGGACTGGGGTGTACAAAGTTAAAAGTCACACAACACCAGGTTATAGTCCAACAGGTTTAATTGGAAGCACACTAGCTTTTGGAGCGCCATCCTTCACAACCACCTGATGAAGTAGCGGCGCTCCGAAAGCTCGTGTGCTTCCAATTAAACCTGTTGGACCATAACCTGGTGTTGTGTGATTTTTAACTCTTCTATACTGGTTTACTGCACTGTCCAAACAGAGTTTTGGGCTGACTGTTATTCAAACAGAGGGCTGCCTGCTAAGGATGTGGAATTGGTCAAACACTACCCATTAGCAATCAATGGTCTTGTCAATACATTGTGCATTATTATGCTGACTGCAAAGGCAGTACTGTTAGGCTATGAGCAAAATTGGCAATAGGAACTATAATACTACCAGTCAGATGAAAAATAAAACAAAACTACAAATGTTAGGAAAAATTCTGGAAATGCAGAATACGCAAAAAGATTTTATGCAATCAAGATTATGAATCAATTGGTGTTTAAATAAATATCACATCAGTTGAAAATGACTTTGTAAAGAGCAATTGGTGTCTATCGTTTCCTCAGCTAGTGGTGATTACCTGTGGAAGTTGAGAGCAATTTTCCAGGTATGCTTCCTTTATTGGCCCTAGGGCTTCTTCCTTATTCCAGGGATTATTATATGGCTACAGGAAAATGTTTCATCATAATCCTTCAGACATAATACTGTGGGGCAGGATCAATAGAACAACAGGCCTTTAGCTGCCTGTCACTTTTGCATTCATTTATATTAACCTTTTTGGAAATACAACCCTTGTCAGCAAAGGATATTTTTCTGCAATACAGTAAATTTCTGATCCAACTTTAGAGCATATCCACCAACATATTAAATGTACTGCACCTTTATTTTTTCCATTGTTGTTATAGTATCTTGGGCTGCCTCTTCTAGAAGGGGTCTCATGGATTCCAACTCTTCCTGCATTTTAGCCACATCCTCTGCAGTGCGCAGAAGCTAAAGCACAAAAAAAGGAAAGATTCAGTAAAACTTTCACTGAATGACACTTAGATCTAGAAATGTATCAGCATGAGCTGTCACTATGTTGAATGCTTTAGTGTTGAAATGAGCAATTTTACTTAACAATGAAGTAGCCACAAATCTCGAGTATTTCTGAAAAATAGATACACTTTGTTGATGTTTTTCATCTTGTACTCATCAGGCCATTTTGCAAGAACACAAATTCAATGGGTAAACCACCAATTACAGTGACTGCACGGCAATGTCTCCACCAATCAGAATCCACTTGGCAAGTAATCAGCATTCTCCTCTCATGCAGTATAAGTGTTCGTTCCCCCATGAATTTACATTTGTGAAATATTTTATGAGTGCAAGACAAATGCTTTGATCAATGTGATTTTGTTTCAGCAATATTTGAGTTCAGTACAACCAAATTGGGATGGGCTTCAGTTCATGGGGCACTGGCACCAGTACTGCAGCAGAAGGGAGTTGCTCTGGTGTGTCAGGCTCCTTGTGAATTAAATGGCTTTAAACTAATTAGAGGAGAAGAGAGGTTGGGAGAGGGAAATGTAGTCTTACAAAACAACAGGATATGGAATTAATGCAGGGAAGCTATATGGATAATGAACACGGAGTGAGAAAGGAATGGCAGAGTGTACAAATATAGAAAAACAGCAGTAAATAGGATCAAAAGTAGAAATAGTGGTAAAAACATAGAGTTAATGAGTTTTTACTTGGGCACATAAAGCATTTGACAGAATAAATTAACTAAGGGCACCAAAAGGTTAATGTGTATAATCTTATAACCATTAGAGACACATAATTACACTCCAGCAGGATCAGCAAGCTTTGCACCATCAGGATGGAGAGATCACATCTGGTGTGAGACATAGATAAGTTAGTTTATAGTTCGGGGTCTTTAGAGGCAGATTAACAATTTGGTGCAGAAGGTAAGAGGTACATTTTGGTAGATAGTTTGTAAAGTCTTTATAAGGATCAGGGATCTGGCACAAAACAAAGAGTGACGTCACAGGAAAATGTACATTCATTGGTTAGTAATAGCGGCTAACTTGACTATCTATTATAGGTTGCTTTCAGATTGAAGGTTAATACGAGAAACATATGAGATGCAGGGTAAAGTGATATGTTGCATGATATAGGAGCTGTTGAATCCCATTGTGGGAGTATGAGCAGCTAGGGGCTAAATTACAAAGCAGAACCAAAAGGTAAAGATTTCCAGATTACTACATGAGCCACAAACTAATTGGCAGAGAATCTACAATATTAAAGAGGTAAAACACATGGCTCAAAAATTGGTGCGGGAGAAATGGGTTCAAGTTCATGGGGCTGAAAGAACTGTGGAGTCTGTAAATCAGAAACAAAATCAGAAATTACTGCAAAAGTTCAACAGGTCTAGAAACATCTGCGGAGAGAAATCAGAGTTAACATTTCGGGTCACTTGACCTGAAACATTAACTCTGATTTCTCTCCGCAGATCTTTCTAGACCTGTTGAACTTTTGCAGTAATTTTTATTTTTGTTTTGAATTCATGGTACATTGGCACTAGTACTAAGGAAGGAGGAAGCTGTTCCAATGGGATAGGTTACACCTGAATCATGCAGAGTTCTCACTGATGGTAGAACTTTTAAGCTAAGTATTTTCAGGGGTGTGAGTGTTCAGTTGCACAGAAAACTTATTAAATTTAATGAAAGAAGGTAAGATTGCAGGTTAGTGTTGGGGTTGGTTGTTATAGAAAGTTGAAAGAAGGAACAGAATTTAACATTGTACCAAGGAACCATAAAAGTACAGGGAAACACAATAATAGAACAAATATCTTGATACTTGAAGTATTTGGAATAAGTTAGACAAACTGATGGTCCAAGTAACGGAAAATGATTACACAGAGATCAAAAATGTGAACTTAACATGCAGGGATATTTGACCTTTCAGAGACATAGGAGCGATGGAAAAATTGTGGGAGATGACCTAGGCTTGGTTGATGTAGAGTGCATTTGGACAGAAATAAGAAGACATTGATGGTAATATTGTACAGACCCCCAAACAGTAGCACTCTGTAGGATAGGCTATAAATCAACAAACTATAGGAGCACACAAAAAGAACAGAGTAATAATTATGGGTGACTTAAGTATTCATGTAGATTGGGTTAATTCAATTAGAAAGGGTAACAATGACAACTAATTCATGGAGAAATATTAAGCAAAACAAAAAGAACTGCAGGTGCTAGAAATCAGAAACAAAATCAGAAATTGCTAGGAAAATTGAACAGTTCTGAAAGCATCTGTTGAGAAAAAGGAGAGTTAACATTTCGGGTTCAGTTCTAAAGAAGAGGTGCTGCTTTCTGTCCCTAGATGCTACTAGAACTGCTGAGTTTCCCCAGCAAATTCTGTTTTTGTTTGTGTTAATTCATAGAGTGCAATGGGGATAGTTTCTTACAGCAACATGTCATGGAGCTAACTAGGATTCAGGCTACTTTGGATCTGCTAATGGGTAATGAGGCAGGTTTAATAATTTACCTCCGTAAAAGATCCCCTAGGAAGTAGTGACCACAACATAGAGTCATATAGTCATAGAGATGAACAGCACAGAAACAGATCCTTCGGTACAACTCGTCCATGCCAACCAGATAACCCAACCCAATCTCGTCCCACCTGCCAGCACCTGGCCCATATCCCTCGAAACCCTTCCTATTCGTATACCCATCCAAATGCCTTTTAAATGTTGTAATTGTACCAGCCTCCACCACTTCCTCTGGCAGCCCATTCCACACACGCATCACCCTCTGTGTGAAAAAGTTGCCCCTTAGGTCTCTTTTATATTGTTCCCCTCTCACCCTAAACCTATTCCCTCTAGTTCTGGAGTTTCCCACCCCAGGGAAAAGACTTTGTCTATTTACCCTATCCATGCGCCTCATGATTTTATAAACCTCAATGAGATCATCTCTCAGCCTCTGATGCTCCAGGGAAACAGTGCTAGCCCATTCAACCTCTCCCTATAAAGCTCAAATCTTCCAACCCTGGCAACATTCTTATAAATCTTTTCTGAACCCTTTCAAGTTTCACAACATCCTTCCTATTGAAAGGAGAACAGAATGGCATGAAATATTCCAAAAGTCTAATCAATGTCCTGTACAGCCACAACATGACTTCCCAACTCCTGTACTCAATATTCTGACTAATAAAAGAAAGCTACCAAAAGCATTCTTCACATTCTGTCTACCTGCAACTCTTTTTTCAAGGAGCTGTGAACCTGCACTCCAAGGTCTCTTTGTTCAGCAACACTCCCTAGGACCTTACTGTAAGTCCTGTTAAGATTTGCTTTCCCAAAATGCAGCACCTCACATTTATCTAAATTAAACTCTATCTGGCACTCATCAGGCCATTGGCCCATCTGATCAAAGATCCCTTTGTAATTTGAGGTAAAATTCTTCACTCTCTACTATACCTCCAATTTTGGTGTCATCTGCAAACTTACTAACTATACCTCATGCTCATATCCAAATCATTTTTATAAAATGAAAAGTAGTGAACCCAGCACCGATCCTTGTGGCACTCCACTGGTCACAGGCCTCCAGTCTGAAAAACAACCCTCCACCACCATCCTTTGTCTTCTACCTTTGAGCCAGTTCTGTATCCAAATGGCTGGTTCTCCCTGCATTCCATGAGATCTAACCTTGCTAACCAGTCTCCCATGGGAAACCTAGTCGAACGCCTTACTGAAGTCTATATAGATCACATCTACCGCTCTGCCCTCATCAATCCTCTTTGTTACTTCTTCCAAAAACTCAATCAAGTTTGTGAAACATGATTTCCCATGCACAAAGCCATGCTGGATATCCCTAAAAGTCTTGCCTTTCCAAATACATGTACATCCTGTCCCTCAGGATTCCTTCCAACAACCTGCCCACCACCGACATCAGGATTACCAGTCTATAGTTCCCTGGCTTGTCCTTACCACCTTTCTTAAATATGGCACCACATTAGCCAACCTCCAGTCTTCTGGCTCCTCACCTGTGACTATCGATGATACAAATATCTCAGCAAGAGGCCCAGCAATCACTTCCCTAGGTTCCCATAGAATTCTAGGGTATACCTGATCATGATAGAATTGAATATTTAATTCAAGAGTGAGAAACTTGGGTTGGAAATAATTGTGTTCAACTTAAATAAAGGGAATTACAATGAAACAAGGATAGAGTTAGCTGAAGTGAAGTGGGCAGATAGATTAGCAGGAATGAAAGTAAGCAAACAGTGGTAGACATTTAAGGAATTCATGGCTCACAGCAAAAATAAGGAGGAAAGATTCTAAAAGAGGGATAAACCAATCTTGGTTATTCAAGGAAGCGAAGGAAAGTCTTAAGTTGAAAGAAACTCATACCAGGATGCAAAAGTTAGTGATAGCCGTAGAGCCCAGGATAAATTCAGAATCTAGCAAAGGATAAAAAGCTAATGACCACAAGGAAAATAAACTATCGGACAAACTAATGAGGAATATAAAAAACTGAAAAGAGCTTCTTTAAATATGTAAAATGGAAAGGAGAGGTCAAAATGGACATAGGCCACTTAGAAAATGAAGCTGGGGAGACAGTTTTGGGGAACAAAGAAATAGCAGAGGAGTTAAACAGGTATTTCACATTAGTCTTCACAGTGAAAAAAACTTTGAACATACCATTAATATGAAAGAATGCAGAGGAAGTATTAAGTACCATCACCATCACTGGTGCAGTAGTACAGTATATTGGACAAACTAATGAAGCTAAAGGCAGATGAGCTCCTGGCCCTGATGACTTGCACCCTAGGATCCTAAAAGAGGTAGCTATTGAGATATTGGATGTATTGGTTATAGTTTTCTAAAAATCATTGGAGAGGTACCAGAGAATGATAAAACTGCTGATGTGACACCCGATTCAAATAGAGAGGGAAGCAAAAGGTAGGTAACCATTGATGTATTAGCCTAACATCTATTAATGCAAAAGCATGGGAATCAATTATGAAGGAAGCAGAAAATTTTGAAAATCATAAGCTAATCAAGCAGATTCAGCATGGCTTTATGAAAGGGAAATCATGTCTGAGTAACTTATTAGAGTTTTTTTGAGGAAATCATAACTAGAGTGGATAGAATGGAACCAGATATGTTTTATTTGGACTTTCAGAAGATATTCATCAAGGACTTCAAAAACTGTTAACTCATAAGTTAAGAGCCCACAGTGGTAGAGGTAGTAGGTTGGCATGCATAGAGAATTGGTTCATGGGTAGGAAACAGCCAGTGGGGATAAGGAGATATTTTTATGTTGGCAACCTCAGACCAGAGGAGTTCTACAGGGATCAGTGCTGAGGCTGAAAATGTTTACAATATATATTAATGACTAGGAAGAAAGAAATGAATGTACTGTCGCTAAGTTTTCAGATGACACTTGTTATGGACTAGGACACACCACTCAAAACATTCTTAAGCAGGCAGCCCAGACCATAATTTTGCAATTTCTTTCAGTAATTGTACAGTGAAAATTACCCACAGTGAGTTAGCTAGGTTGTCTACCAGGTTTTAAAACAGACAAAACTTTATTCACAAAATTACAAAATGAAACACAAAGAACAGAATAAAGAACCCCTACAGAACTCAGTCTATCCAAACTAGACTTAATTATGCAGTTCCGAACACACACAAGGGTCCGAACACACAAGCATGCTTACTACCAACCTGCTGTGGAGAGCCAACTTAGAGAAATGATGAAACAAGCCTCAAAACTTGCTGTTCTTTGGGAGTCTAAAAGTACCAAAACCAACCAGCAGAGTGATCAGAATTTTAATATAACATATTTAACATAACAGAATGTAACTCATTCGGGGTACCACCTTGTCCAGACCACCTTTCATCCTGTTTCTGTCCGTTCTTAGCATTTGTATCTTTATACCGATCAGCACAGAGAAGAGGCTAAGCAAGTCCAGATAGCTCTTGGGTGTGATGTAGTTGTATCTGGAAAGCTCAGCCCGATACTGCAAGGATTTCTTTGCAACTGTCTGATGAATAGACACACACATCTTAACCTTCAGGGAAGAAATGAAGAAAGCTCAGTTTTTCATGCAGATTTTAACAAGAAATTGTAGAATATTATTTTTAAAATCCAAGCAATTGAAGTCTCACCAATGCAGTCATGACATCTGGCCTGGATTCTAGCTCTGGCAGCTCTCCTAGGTAAGTATTAGCAACAGACATAAGTGCTTCAGTTGGCCATTCATTAAACCAATCAATGGTACAACAATTCACAAGAGATGGGAACTGGCGCAGGCGAGCCCTGAATACTTCTCCAATTGGACTGGGGGCATGAAAACATAGCAGATTCTGATGAGAATTACTCATGAAAATATCACAAGTAACCTTTAGTCATGCAGTGTTTAGTTAATTAACAATCATGGAGTGTGATTTAACCAAATTGTAGATTTGATAGGCAACTTTGAAAACCTTCTTGTTTTCTAACTTAGCTTAACGTCAATACTTACAGAGGTAAAACTCAACCACAACTTAATACTGCTTGACAGAGAAACATTCTTAGGTGCACCTACACCAAAGGGATTGCAATGGTTCAAGACGTAGTTCACTGCCACCTTCTCAAAGACAGCTCATTTCACATCCCATGAAAGAATAAAAAGAACAAAATAATGAGAGAGAAACCTTCAACTCATTTAAAAAAAGACATGGATTTGCACCTGAAAAGCTGTATCCTGCAAGTCTGCAGGTGCTGGCAAGTGGCATTTGAATGCGCGGTTAGTTTATTCAGCCATTCCAGATATCTGTGCTAGGTTGTCTCTGTCTGTGCTGTTTTTCTGGTTCTATGATGCCTTGGGCAGTTACTCTCATCTCACTTTTGGAATTGAGGTCTTTGGTTCATGTTTCGACCAAGGCTATGATTCATCCCAGCAAAACTTAAATTGAGCATAAGTGAGCAGAATATTGGTGATATTGATTGGCATAGTAATTGTTTGGTTTGGATTTGCCCTGCATTTTGTGGACAATTTTGAACTTTGTCAATTAGATGCAAGTGTTGTCCTTATACTGAAACAGTTTGACTTTGGGTGTGGCTAGTTCCTTTGCAGCCTTGATCTGTCATGTCAGGGACCTCAAGAAGAGGTAAAAATGAATCTTCTAATCAACATGTCTGTCTGAAGATGATTGCAAGTGCTTTAATTTTGCCTTTTGCACTAACTTGCTGGGTTCTGCCATTAATAAGGAGAATATTCATGGAATTTCTTCCTTCATTTAGTTGTTCAATTGTCAACCACCACTCATAACTAGATGTTGCAGGACTGCAGAGTAATGATCTGATTTTTTTAAATTTTGGGATCATTTAGCTCTTCTATAACAAGCTGCTTCTGCTGTTTAACAAACATAGAGTCATAGAGATGTACAGCATTGAAACAGACCCTTCGGTCAAATCTTTCCATGTTGACCAGATAACCTAACATAATCTAGCCCGATTTGCCAGCACCCGGCCCATATCCCTCTAAACCCTTCTTATTCATATACCCATCCACATACCTTTTAAATACTGTAATTGTACCAGCTTCCACCACTTCCTCTGGCAACTCATTCCATACACACACCATTCTCTGTGAAAAGGTTGCCTCTTAGGTCTCTTTTATATATTTCCTCTCTCACCATAAACCTATGGTCTCTAGCGCTGGAGTCCCACACCCCACCTTGTCTACTTATCCTATCCGTGCCCGTCATGATTTTATAAACTTCTATGGGATCACCCCTCAGCCTCCGACGCTTCAGGGAAAACAGTCCCAGCCTATACAGCTTCTCCCTATAGCTCAAAACCTCCACCCCTGGCAATATCCTTGTAAAGCTTTTCCGAACCCTTTCAAGTTTCACAACATCCTTCCACTAGGAAGGAGACCACATTTGCATGCAATATTCCAAAAATGGCCTGACTAAATTCCACATGTGTTAATGTTTTGTAGCTCCACTAGGTCTACACTTACTACTTCTAGCACTCCTGCAGGAATGTTCTCCTCAGCTAGCTATTGAAACCTGTGTTAGTTTCCTGGTTTGATGGCACTAAGGGAGCAAGGAATATGCAGGGCAATAAGATTAATGATTGTGGTGGAGATCAATTCTGTTGCTTCTAGTGCCTCACAATCCCCCATTGAGGTGCAATTTTGTGCTACTAGGTCTGTTCTGAATCAACCTTATTTAGTAATTGATTGAGACCTCAGTGTGAAAATGGGACTTTTCATTTTCATAAAGACTTTCTGGTGGTCACTTTTACCACAATTGTCATGGATAAATACATCTGTGACAGGTAGACTGGTGAGGAGTCACTTTGGCAGATATGTTCTTCAGGGCTTGGCCAGGTGGCTAGTAAATGTACTACCAAGCAATTCTTGGCGATGGGTATTGAAGTTCTCCATACAGTTAATTATGTGCCTTTGCTATCCTCAGTGCTTCTTTCATGTGGTATCCAACCTCAAGGAAGACTGAATTATCAGTTCAGGGAGACAGTTAGTGATAATCAGCAGGATGTTCCTTTGTTTGACCTGATATAATAGAACTTTGTGGAATTCAATATCGATGTAGAGCACTCTTAAGAGCATTCCCTCCAAAATCTTATAACACCTTGCTGCCTGCTTTATTGGATTTGATGTGGAAATGGGATGTCCTTCCTTAAAAGGACTTTATTGAACGAGACAGGATTTTACTACAATCTGGATTCATGGTCATCAAACTGAGCTAGCTTTTTATAACTAGTTAATCAATTGTATTGGGTTCAAATTCCTTAGCAGCCATAGTAGAATTTGAATCCGTATTTCTGCAGCATATGTCTAAGTTTTGGATTACTATGATCTTACCTGTATGCAACTATTCCATAGTGCAAACAACTCTGGGCATTGCTGATTGTTAGAGAATAGACATTGGCCCTGACACTGTGTGCAAGGTAATCTGGAGCTCGGAGTCCTCAGTTCTGGCCAATACCAATCAAATGGTTGGGATATTCTGACAAATTTTGGGGCCCAATGGAATTAAAGCAGACAGCTGTAAGGATTGCTTTCTTAACCTTGGGCCAACCAGTTTTATTTTCTAAAAATTCAGTTCACGCTCTGCCACCTTAAAATTTCTTCAGTAATTATTCTATTTGAATGTCAGAGGTAATTTCATTGCTGTAATATTATTACTTCTTTGCTAAACTGAATGTTAAAAAGTTTTGTTTGAACACTTTCAATATTTTGGCCTTGAACTTATGCTGGTAATATTGCTGAATGAACACAATGTATTTGTTTGATTTAATTGAGGGCAGTTTTAATTGAAGCAGCATCCTGTATTTTATAAATTCATTCCAGAATCTTTACCCTCATCATATTTCACACTATTTTCAATAGAATCACTTTAAAAATGGTTTGATTGACTTCTCTCAAATACCCTCTTCAAACATCTGCTCAGTTTGATTTCCCTCAAGAAAAATAATAGCTAATTACTGTTTATTCTGTAATTTTTCAGATGGTCATTTAATGCTGGTGTTGCCTTTATTTTTGCTGTCTTTTTTTCTTCATCACCATCCTATTTGCCCTCCTTAACTTCAGTTTTCCAATTTTACAGTTTCATTTTATAAATTATTATTGTTTGTATTTTGTTGTTTCCTCGATTTTATTCAACATATAGTTTAAAATATTAATTTTATTGTCTGTTTTTAGACTTGCCTCTCACGTTTCTTTTGATAAGGATTCAAACATTCATACAATGTGGTCCTTGATTAACTGAGAGCTTGATGAAAAGGCTGGTTTTACTGGTTTATAATCAGAACATTCTCACAATATTAACTTTGGACTTAGTTACATCACTGAAGTGAAAAGCTTGACTTTTTTGTCCTTTTTCTGCACGATATTAGATACTCAAAGTTGCTTACTGAGCTCATAAGTGAGGAGTATCCCTTTGAACAAATTACATCAGTAGATGTCATGTCACTTTCACCCCACCCAACACTATCTTTCAGCTGAGATAGCAACTTCTTCACTGGAGAGCAGGATAAAAACTATCTAAAAATTATCTGAAGGACATGGGCGGGCAGTATTTCATTCAGTTAATTGAATTTCGGATAATTGAACACCAGATAACATAGTTTAACCAAGCATCGGGACCTTGTGATCTTGCCAGATAATCCAAAATTCAGATAATCAAAATTCAGATAATCAAGGTTCCTCTGTACTGATCAAAATCTATCAACATTCCCTTTGAAGAAACAGCTTGCTTTCTGCTGGGAAACTGTATGTGTAGAGCTTGACACAACAACGGGAAGAAGAATATGAAGAGTTAAGACCATAAGAAATAGGAGTGGAAGTAAGGCCATTTGGCCCATCGAGTCCACTCCGCCATTCAATCATGGCTGATGGGCATTTCAACACTACTTACCCACACTCTCCCCGTCCCCTTATTCCTTGCGAGATCAAGAATTTATCAATCTCTGCCTTGAAGACAGTTAATGTCCCGGCCTCCACTGCACTCCATGGCAATGAATTCCACAGGTCCACCACTCTCTGGCTGAAGAAATGTGTCCTCATTTCCATTCTAAGTTGACCCCCTCTAATTCTAAGACTATGCCCATGAGTCTTAGTATCCCCGCCTGACGGAAACAATTTCCCAGCGTCCAACCTTTCTAAGTCATGCATTATCTTGTAAGTTTCTATTAGATCTCCCCTCAACCTTCTGAACTCTGAATGAATACAATCCCAGGATCCTCAGCCATTTATCGTATGTTAGGCCTACCATTTTAAGGATCATCCATGTGAATCTCCGCTGGACATGCTCCAGTGCCAGTACATCCTTCCTGAGGAGTGGGGCCCAAAACTGGATTCAGTATTCTAAATGGGTCCTAACCAGAGCTTTATAAAGTCTCAGTACCACATCACTGCTTTTACATTCCAACCCTCTTGAGATAAATGGCAACATTACATTTGCTTTCTTAACCATGGACTCAACCTGCAAGTCAACCTTTACAGAATCCTGTACTAGCACTCCGAGATCCCTTTGTACTTTGGCTTTATGAATTTTCTCACTGTTTATAAAATAGTCCATTCCTGAATCCTTTTTTCCCAAAGTGCATGACCTCACATTTGCTCACATTGAATTTTATCAGCCATTTCTTGGACCATTCTCCTAAACTGTCTAAATCTTTCTGTATTCTGGATTAGTGGTGCTGGAAGAGCACAGCAGTTCAGGCAGCATCCGAGGAGCCTCCCTACCTCCTCAGAACTATCTGCCTGTCCGCTAACTTCGTTAATCAGGAGGAATGGTCTTGATTGTCACTCAGTGCAGGCATTTTTGAAACTTAATGATGGGAACAATCTGGTTTGGGACGTATCAGCAGGAAAACTTACCTCATGCACAGCACAGTATGAATATTATTGCGTACACGTTTTGTGTATGCAGCCATCATATTGGCCTTGGTTGGCTGCTGTCCTAGATCCTGAACTACTGGTTTCATTGCATTGAAGATTTCCTCTTGCTCATCAAAGCTGTATAAATTTGGAACATCTCCTGAATTCAAAATGTTGTTTACGTCCTCTAAAAATGACTCATCTTTGATCTGAGAAAAACAATGACAAAAGTCGACTTTAAATTGCCTATCAAAAGTTGTTTTAAAATAATGTTAACAGTTCTGACTATTAAATCCACCTGTCTTGAATTATTAATCAAGGGTGGAAATGAGTTGCTAAACTAATTGTATGAATCCTTAAAGTTCTAAAATTCTGTACTTGTCCTTTCTGTTTTATCAATGATTCTCTTTGGAGAAATTCAACATAAGCTCAACATATATCCCTAAGATAAAGCTGTCAAAAATACGTTAACATTTTGGATACATTTGGAACCAGAAGGTAAGAAGCCATACAAAGATAATTTACAAATACTAGCCTCGAAATGACTGTTTGCAATTTTTGCTTACCAATGCTTGTAACTTGTGCCATTGGTGAGTTGAAATACACACACAAAAATAAAGGGGATGCAGGGGTAGTCTGGCACACTGACCTCTACACCGCTGAAGCCAGATGCCAACTCGAAGACACCTCCTCCTACCGCCCCCCCAACCACGGCCCCCCCCCGCATCACCAAACCATCATCTCCCAGACCATATAGAACCTCATCACCTCAGGAGATCTCCCTGGAATTGGAACAATACTTGATAAAGAAAAACATGCGGGGTTACAGAAAGAGAAATGATGATTTGGATAATTAGTTAGCTCTTATAAAGAGTTAGCACAGCAACAATGGGTCAAATGGCCTCTATCTGTGCTACAAGATTCTATTAGATCATAGATCATATAATCCCTACAGTGTGGAAACAGGCCCTTTGGCCCAACAAGTCCACACCAACCCTCCGAACAGTAACCCACCCAGACCCATTCCCCAAACCTATTGGTCTATGTTTACCCCTGACTAATGCATCAAACCTACATATCCCTGAACAATGGCCAATTCACCCAATCTGCATATCTTTGGATTGTGGGAGGAAACCGGCACACCCAGAGCAACCCCCCAAACACAATAAAGACAGAGTCCCCCTTGTCCTCACGTACCATCCACCAGTCTCTGCATCCAACACATTATCCTTAAACACTTCTGCCAACTCTAACTAGACCCCACCACCAAGAACATCTTCCCCTCTGACCCTGCATTTCCCATGGCCAATCCACCTAACCTGCACATCTTCAGGCTGTGGGAGGAAACCCACACAGACACAGGGAAAACATGCAAACTTCACACAGACAGTTGCCCAATGGTGGAATCGAACCCAGGTTCCTAGCGCTGTGAGGCAAGTAATGCTAACCACTGTGTCACTCTCCTTTCTTTGAGGTGAGACATTAAATCCTACCTGCATTCTCAGGTGGACTTGGACTTTGTAAAACAGCACGGAAGTTCTCCCAGGATATTCTTTTCAATATTTATCCCTAAACCATCATCTCTGGAACAGATCATCTGGCAACTATCACAGTGAGTTTGATATGCACAAATTGGCTGCACATTTCTCTCCTTTATTCCTTCCTCCCTTGCTGTTGCTCCTCCTTCCTTTCTTGATGCAAGAAGAGTTGGCACTGGGAATGAGGGCAGAAGTTGACCTTCTACCCAATGTCCTCCCTGCATTAGGTACTGACACAACCACGGACCCTGATGTTGCAGACTATAACATACCTGAAAATTTGCAACAATGCACATTCCAAGGCAGCCAAGTGCACCACATATTAGTGCAGCAGTGTTTAGCCTGAGATTGATGATTTGAGTCCTCTCGTTCAAGGTCTTTAACAGCTTGTATCGAATGTACATAACCACCAAACCTGAGGAAATGATGCAAGAAACACTAATCAGCTGATGAGCAGACACTGTGGTGATAAGTCGGATGATTTTCAGATTTAGAGAGAAAGAGACAGAAACACATATTTCATAGCACGGGGCGCTGGACGGAAATGCTTCAGTTAAGAATTACGACCACAGGGAATTGAGATTTTGGCGCCAAAATATGCACTTGCTCAGGATTTCAAGTACATCAGTCTGTCCTCCCTTCTCTCCGACTATCACCTTCACCCCCATCTCCATCCACCTATTGCACTCTTATCTATCTTCTCCCCAGCCCCACCTTCCTCTCACTTATCTCTCCACCCCCAAGGCTCCCTGCCTCTATTCCTGATGCAGGGCTTTTGCCTGAAACATCGATTTTCCTACTTCCCAGATGCTGCCTGACCTGCTATGCTTTTCCAGTACCACTCTGATCTAAACTCTGGTTTCAAGCATCTGCAGTCCTCACTTTTGCCTACAAGAATAAAACCATCTTTCTAGGCAATAATGTTGATTAATTAAATGTTTGTCACAGCCAATTATTCAAGGAAAACTGCTGTTTGGGAGAATTCTGTCTACAATTTTATTTATTATAAATACACTTTTGGTAGTGCAAAACCTGAGTACTGCTGACAAAAAGACATATTTTATTAAAAATTTTCATCTTGAACTCATCAGGAAAATACCGAAGTGAAGGGAAGGCAACATTTATACTATACAAGGAGAGTGTAGATTAGGCTCTGAATACTATAGATGCTGCAATGTAGAATTGATGATAACAGTCAACTGCTGAGTTTTGTTTAAATTTTAAACAAGGCAGGTTGACTCTGATTAGTCAAGCCTTAGCCTGAGAAACGAACATGAGCAAGAGTGTCACTTTTTGTTGCATTGGTTTCTACAGCCCTCTGCAGTAATGAGTTCCACAGATTAATCACCCTCTGACCGAAGAAATTCATTCTCATCCGAGTTCCAGAGTCATTCCATCAATCTAAGGCTGCACCCTTGGATCCAAGTCTTTCCAATTAGTGAAACATCTTCTGCATGTGCATCTTCTAGGCGTCTCAGTCTTCTGTAAGTTTCAGGCAAATCCCCTCCTCGTCCTCTAAACTCTATTGAGTTCAGAATCAGAATCCTCAACCATTCCTCACATAACAAACCCTTCACCCCTAGAACCATTCTTGTAAACCTCCCTCCAACATCAGCACATCCTTCCTTCAATACAGGGCAAAAAACTGATCACTATATTCCAAATGCCTTATACAGCCTCCATCGTACATCTGTAGTCTAAATGAATGCTAATGTAGCATTTGCCTCACCAACTGCCAACTGGATTTGCATGTTAACTTTAAGAGAACTATGAACTCTCAAAGCCCTTTGTGTTCAGATTTCCAAAGCCTTTCCCCATTTAGAAAATAATCTACATCGCTACTCTTCCTACCAAAGTGTATCACTTCACTCTTTCCCATATTGTAATCTATCTGTCACACTTTGTCCACTCTCCCAGCCTGTTCAAGTCCTTCCATTGCCTCCCCACTTCCTCAACAAGACCTGTCCCTCCACCCACCTTTGTGTCATCTGCAAACGTAGCAATAATGCCCTGTCCTTCGTTCAGATCATTAATATATAACTTGAATAGTTGTGGTCCTAACACAGATCCCTACTGGAATTCCAAAAGTCATCAACTGGCATCTCTGCCTTCTGCCAGTTAGCCAATCCTCTACCCATGCCAGTATCTTGCCCCTAAAACCATGGGCTTTAATCTTATTTAAATGTAGATGGACAATGAGAAGGGCATAACTGATGAAGATAATGGAAAGATATTTGAGTATAAGAGACAGGTGAAGGAAGAATTGAGAAGTAGAAGAGAGGAGGGTGCAATGGCAGATAGCAGACAATGAGGGAGGCAGAGAGCAAAGGCAGGAAAAAGAAACAAACAGGGCAGTGCAGTGGTGGAAGGGAATAACAACAGTATATGTGGGGAGTACACTGTGCAAAGTTGCAGGGTCAGTAAATACAGCTGTTGGAGAGAGATACCTGTGTGTCTACAAAAAGAAAGGTGAGCTGTTGATAGTGTATTCCTGCTTTCATCAGGATCCCTTTGATATCTTCTCTCCATTCTACTGTGCCGTAATTTTTAGCAAGTTCAATTTGAAAACATTCAAATTCAGCCCTGTAAGAAAAAATGGATACTTTTAAAAATTACTGAATAACAAGATTTTTAAAATTCTCATCTTGGCAGTCACACCATTTTGCTTTCAATTAGATTCAAAAGGTTTAACCTTCAGATAGATTCAGTGAGAGGACATATATAATGATAAATACACAGAGTAACAGGTTAAGTAATCTGAGAGACAAATATCCTGCTTAATGCAGACTTGACATTGGCTAACACCATCCATAGAGATGTCACAGCATAATCCAAGTTATATTGCATGTATAAGCTCTGGCTAAGTAGTTTGTAGGCATTCCTAAATTTTCAAAAGTCCCTTATGTGATATTTGAGTTTACATACTTCTGCCTCAGAAAAAAATTCCATACATTTTCAAGAAAATTAAAGGAACATTATCAATGTTGTGCTAAGAGAAATTGAGGACTGCAGATGCTGGAGATCAGAGCTGAAAATGTGTTGCTGGAAAAGCGCA
>NC_057727.1:65176872-65224219 GCF_004010195.1 Chiloscyllium plagiosum
TGAGACAAGGTGGGGGAAGGGGAAATGAGGAAACTGCAGAAGTCTGAGTTCATCCCTTGATGCGAATACTCCCTTTGATGCTGCCAAGGCAAGCACAATGGAGGCTTTACAGTAGGCTTGGATCTTTCATCTGGCATCATAGGTGGCCTCTTATTAAATTGGATAAATTGCAGATTCTGCAGGAGAGGGGAGGTCTGGATTTCCCAGAGTTTAAGAAATACCAATTGAGTTCTTTACTATCCTATGTAGCTGAATGGGCCTGCCAGGACCCGCGATCAATCTTGTTGGACATTGAGACCTCCCAGACAAAACACCTTCTCATTAATTTGTTGTTTATGGACAAAATGAGAACTGTTATGGACTACTGCAGAAACCCGATTATCCTAAACACAGTCAAATCATGGAGAATGATGTGGTAGGGTGAGGGCAATTTACAAAGAACTTCCCCCTTCACTCCCATTGTGGGAATGTTGGGATTCCGGCCAGGGATGAAGAACTCTGGCTTTAAGCTCTGGGAATCTAGAGGAATCTCCTGTTTGGGAGATTTATTTGATGGGAAGTCATGATGTCCTTCGAGCAGCTGCGTCAGAAATTTGAGCTCCGAGGAGAGACTTCTTTCATTACTTCCAGGTTAGAGACTTTATGCAAAACAATACTACATTGATGGTTAGTTCCCTATAAGTTAGATATGGAAAGGAGAGTGCTCTGGTCTACGGGCGCCCTCTTGGTTAACACTGCCTATCACTTGTTAGGAAGTAATGTCTCGAAGGACATTGAGCAGTTATGCAGAACCTGGACTCAAGAATTGGGGGTAGAAATCTCATCAGAGATGTGGGACGATATTTGGGAAAACATTAGGAAAATTTTGATTTGCAATAGGACCCAGGATATCCAATTGAAAGTACTTCACAGGGCTCAATTGGCACCAGAACAGCTTGCGAAATTCAAGACAGGAGTTTCCCCAATGTGCTGCAAGTGTAAAATAGATGTTGGTACTCTTACTCATTGCTTGTGGTCATGCCACAAGCTTTGCAGGTATTGGGATACCATATTAAGTGTTTTGGAAGAGGTCTTGGGAATTGAGGTTAAGTTGGATCCGGTATCCCTCCCTTTAGGTCTTCCAGATCTCCCCTCTTTGGGCATGCATGTGAAGAAATTGTTTAATATTCTTTCATTTTGTGCAGAAAATGGCGGCCATACTTGAATTATATTAATGCAGATTTATCGGCTATACTGATCAGAGCTTTGTGTAGCCGTGAGGGCTATGTCTGGTGGTCCGCAGGCCCCTGGGGGGAAGAATCCTGAACAAATGCGGGTTTGCTTACAAATGCCCCCAGTGGTCGGGAGCTTCGGTGAAATTGCGTTGAGTTTAGTAAATAATTTAATTTAATATAATTTAAGTTACCTTTGTATAACTTGGTCTAATTTTATTTTGTTTGTTTATTTATTTTTCTTCTTTCTTCCTTATTTATTGAATTGTAGTTTTTAATAGGTTTTTTTTGTTTTTTCCCTTACATTTCGGTAGTTTGTAGAGTAGAGTCATAGTTTGTTTCCTATTATTGTTATTACATTTAAAGTTGTTACACTATTTTGTAGTGGTTTTGTCATTTTATAAAAACTTAATTTTTTTTTCTCAATAAAAAATATTTACAAAAAAGCTACAATGCTAGCAGTGTAATAGGATCCTTTCATTACGGAGCTACCTTTGTCGCTCTGGTGTTTTTGTCTAACTCTGCAAGAGAAACAAATCTGATGGCTCAATAGTCCATGAAAGGGATTATAGTAAAATAGAAAATGATAAACAGTAAAAGAGAGGATTTAAAAATAGCTTTAGGCTATAATGAAAGCATATGCTTGTTCTAATTACACAACAGTGAAACCTGCAGTTAACGAGGAGTACAATTGTATATTCAGCCGACTCTCATTTGTAATTGAGTTTTGAATGATATCAGTGGAAATAAGTTATCAATAAACGTTGACCTCTAAGGTGGCAGTCTTGAATGTATGGTTATAAATACAATTCTGCTTGTTTTTATAAAGGATTAAGTATTTGAAGGGATTTTAATATTTTGAATGGGTTTTTTTCATGGATAGGAATGCTTTTGAATATAATGCAGTTTATAATACATATTTAAACTACCTACTAATTTAATTATTAAATATTTACATTACTTTATTGTATTTCATCTTTCACCTCAAGGGATGTGACAAGTTTAGGATAGAACAAAAGGAAGGTTATGATAAAGTGGACGTCAGACAAAATCAATGATAGTGTTCGGCAAAAGAAAATGGTAATGAGATAGTAAATAAATAAAAAAGAGGGTTTTAGAGGAGGTACAAGTGAAATTGTGAAATCATCACGTATAGCTGATGAGATAAGAAGAATAATTTCCCACCATCTCTCTATGTGGCCTCCTATGTCTTAGCACAGCTTGCTTCTTTCCAAGATCCACTCGTTCCCCATTTAAAATACACCTAGTCAAATACTCACCCAACTGTCCCTTGATTAACAAACAATCATCACATGTTCCTTTGTCTCAGGCATCCTTGCCAGATCACAACACAATCTTCACTTCATTTCTGCTTTTATCCCTCCCCTATTCTTCTAGCATCGTAACGTTCTCATGTTACATCTTACTAGCTTTTATACTGAACACATTAACCTCCAACAAGTACCTTCAACATGATGCCACAATCAAATACATCTTATGGTATCTTCACCTTCCAGCATTCCAAAGGGGCTGGTACAACCACAACATCCCAATCCATTCTCTATCATCTCTATAGCCAATTCTCTTTACACAGCAATGTGCAATGCAAATTTGCATACAATTATCCTTTTAATCCTCCCTTCTCACTATCCTGCAACCTAAACACTTCTTCTAGGTGAAACACCAATTTGCTTGAACTTCTTCAATTTAGTACACAATATTTGTTATATGCTTGCTGTATGCTAGGGTTGCCAACATAGTTTAGGTTACTAGTTAGCAGAATATCCCCATTCAGTTTCTAGTTATGACTCTGAGCTTTTAATCATTAGTCATTATAATTTTCTGCTTCACTCCCACTTTAGCCTCTCTTTACTCAGCTTCCTACACCGTGACACTTAATATAAACTTAAGCAACAGTATCTCATGTTTTGACTGGCTGAGATATTTGTATCATTGACAGCCACGGGTGAGTTGCTGGAAAACTGGAGGTTGGCTAATGTAGTACTATTATTTAAGAAAAGAGGGAAGGAAAAGTAAGGAAACTATAGACTGGTAAGTCTTACACAATGGTGGGTAAATTGTTGGAGGAGATTCTGCCGGACATTTACATGCATTTAGAAAGGCAAGGACTGAATAGGGATAGTAACCATGGCTTTATGCCTGCAAAATTGAGTTTTTGAAGAGGCGATAAAGAAAATCAATGAAAGCAGAGTGGTAGATGTTGTCTGTATGGACTTCAGCAAAGCACTCAACAAAGCATTCAGCATTCTGGCATGGTAGACTGGTTAGTAAGGTTAGATCACATAGAATTAGGGGAGCTAGCTAATTGGATACAAAGTTATCTTGAGGGTAGGAGACAGAGTGTGGTGGTAGAGGATTGCTTTTTGGACTGGAGGCCTGTGACCAGTGGTATGCTACAAAGATCGGTGCGCTGCATTTTGTCGTTTATATAGATGATTTGGATGTGAATAGAAGAGGTACAGTGAGTAAGTTTGCAGATTATACCAAAATAGATGGCGTAGTGGACAGTTAAGAAGGTTATCTCAGTGTACAATGGGACTTTAATCAGATGGGCCAATGGGCCTAGGAGTGCCAGATGGAGTTTAATTTAGATAAATGAGTGGTGTCACATTTTGATAAGGCAAACCAGGGCAGGACTTATTCTGTTAATAATTGGGCAATGGGACGTTTTGCTGAACTAAGAGACTTAGGGTTGTAGGTGTATAGTTCCTTGAAAATGGAGTTGCAGTAAGACAGGGTGGTGAAGAAGGCATTTGGCTTGCTTGACTTCATTGGTCAGAGGAGAAAGTGAGGTCCGCAGACGCTGGAGATCAAAGCTGAAACTTTATTGCTGGAACAGCACAGCAGGTCAGGCAGCATCTAGGGAACAGAAGATTCGACGTTTCGGGCACATGCCCTTCTTCATTGGTCAGAACATTGAGATTAGGAGTTGGGACATTATGTTGTGGCTGTACAGCACATTGGTAAGGCCACTCTTAGGATACTGTGTACAATTCTGGTCGCCCTTCTGTAGGAAGGATGTTGTTAAACTTGAGAGGGTGCAGAGAAGATTCACAAGGATGTTGCTGAGACTGGAAGGTTTGAACTATAAGGAGAGACTGAATAGACTGGAGCTTTTTATCCCTTGGTGTTGGAGGGTGGGGGATGATCTTACAAAGACTTATAAAATCAAGAGGGACATGGGTAGGGTGAATAGCCAAGGTATTTTTCCTAGGGTGGAAGAATCCAAAACTAGGTTTAAGGTGAGATGACAAAGATTTAAAATGGACCCGAGAGATACCGTTTTCATGCAGAGGGTGGTACATGTATGGAATGAGCTGCCAGAGGAGGTGGAGGTGGGTACAATTATCAACATTTAAAAGTCATCTGGATGGGTATATGAATAGGAAGGGTTTGGAAGGATATGGGCCAAATGGGAGTAGGTCAGATTGGGATGTCTAGTCCACATGGACAAGCTGGACCAAAGGGCTGTTTCCATGCTGTATGATTCTATGACTCTATCACTTGGCACTTCACAGACTTCTGGACTCAGTATTAGGTTCAAAAATTTCAGATTGGAATCAGTGTCCCAACTTCCTCAAATTACAGCTTTTGTTACTGGTTCTGCTATTCCCTCTTACACCTCGTCTTGACCCATCTTTGTATCTTGTTCTATTACATCCCTTTGCCTTTCACCATCATCCCCTTTTTTATTATTTAATCTCTCCTGCCTTCCATCCCATGGAGAAAGTGAGGACTGCAGATGCTAGAGATCGGAGTCGAAAAGTGTGGTGCTGGAAAAGCACAGCCAGTCAGGCAGCATCTGAGGAGCAGGAGAGTTGACGTTTCGAGCATAAGCTCTTCATCAGAAATTCCTGATGAAGAGCTTATGTTCGAAATGTCAACTTGCCTGCTCCTCTGATGCTGACTGTCTGGCTGTGCTTTTCCAGCACCACACTCTTCGACTGCCTTCCATCCCACCACTGACAATCCCTTTTGTTCTATTTCTACCTTGCTCCATATCCAGTTTCGATACTGGCTTAAAAGCTACATTTATAACTTTCTCCAACTCTTTTCTGTCACTCCTTTACTTAAGATTCTCAGGTTAAAAATGCATCTTACATTTATAATCAACCTGTTTACAGATGCCACTGCACACCACTGGTGGTACCTGAACCCAGGCTTCTTGGCTCTGAAGTAAGGCATTACCAAAACAGACAGGCTTTGATTTAATCACTCGTCTGGAAGGCAGGCTCTCCAACAGTGCAACAACGTTACAAAATCAGCCTGGACTCTGTGTTTAAATCTCTGAAGAGGCACAGTGGTTTGAACTGCTGCCTCACAGCACCAAGTACACAGGTTTGATTTTAGCCTTGGGTGACTGTCTGTGTGGGGTTTGCCTGTTGTCCTGGTGTGCATGTGGAATTCCACCTGGTGCTCTGGTTTCCTCCCACAGTCCAAAAATGTGCAAGTTAGGTGGGTTGGCCAAACTAAATTGCCCATAGTGTCTACAGATGTGCAGACTAGGTGGAATGATTATGGTAAATGCAGAGTAATGGGGGATAGAGTGGTTGGGTTAGTCTGGAGGATTGGTGCAGACTTGATGGGTCAAATGGCCTCTCCTTACACTGTAGGATTCTGAGCAGGACTTGAATCTATTGTCTTGAGGCTCACAACTAATTGAATTAATAACTGGAAACCATCACAAATTTGTAGTTTCATAGAATGTCACTGTTCAGTTTGTATAAAATAATGAACAGTCCAAAAGTATAACTTCACCTATAGTCATAGAGTCATAGAGATGTACAGCATGGAAACAGACTCTTCAGTCCAACTCATCCATGCCGAACAGATATCCTAAATTAATCTAGTCCCATTTGCCAGCACTTGGCCTATATCCCTCTAAACCCTTCCTATTCATACACCCATCCAGATGCGTTTTAAATGTTGTCATTGTACTAGTCTCCACCACTTGCTCTGGCAGCTCATTTCATACACACACCACTGTCTGCGTGAAAAAGTTGACCCTTAGGTCCCTTTTAAATCTTTCCTCTCTCACCCTAAACCCTCTAGTTCTGGACTCCCCCAACCCAGGGAAAAGACTTTGTCTATTTACCATATTCATGCCCCTCATGATTTTATAAAAGGTCACCTCTGAGCTTCTGACACTCCGTAGAAAACAGCCCCAGCCTATTCAGCCTCTCCCAAAGCTCCAACCTTTACAAGTTTCACAACATTCTTCCTATCAGAGGGAGATCAGAAGTGCAGACAGAATGCCCAAAGTGGTCAAACCAAAATCCTGTACAGCCGCAACATGACCCCCCAACTCCTATACTCAATGCACTGACCAATAAAGGAAAGCATACCAAACTCCTTCTTTACTATCCTATCTACCGGCGGCACCACTTTCACTATGAATCTGCACTCCAAGATCTCTTTGTTCAGCAATGCTTCCCAGGACCTTACCATTAAGTGTATAAATCCTGTCCTGATTTGCCTTTCCAAAATGCAGCACCTCACATTTATCTAAATTAAACTCCACCTGCCACTCCTCAGCCCATTAGCCCATCTGATCAAGATCCCATTGCACTCTGAGGTAACCTTCTTCGCTGTCCGCTACACCTCCAATTTTGGTCTCATCTGCAAACTTACTAACTATGCCTCCTATGTTTACATCCAAAGCTTTTATATAAATGTTGAAAAGGAGTGGACCCAGCATTGATCCTTGTGGGACACCACTGTTCACAAGCTTTCAGTCTGTAAAGCAACCCGCCACCAGCACCCTCTATCTTCTACCTTCGAGCCAGTTCTGTATCCAAATGGCTAGTTCTCCTTGTATTCCATGTGATCTAACTTTGCTCGCAAGCCTACCATTAGGAACCTGTCAAACACCTTACTGAAATTCACATAGATCATGTCCACTGCTCTGCTGTCATCAATCCTCTTCATTACTTCTTCAAAAAACTCCATCAAGTTTGTGAGACATGATTTCCCACGCACAAAGCCACGCTAACTCTCCCTACTCAGTCCTTGCCTTTCCAAATACATGTACATCCTGTCCCTCAGGATTCTCTCCAACAACCTGCCCATCACCGATGTCAAGCTCACTGGTCTATAGTTCCCTGGCTTTTCCTTACCACCTTTTTTAAATAGTGGCACCATGTTAACCAACCTCCAGTCTTCTGGTACCTCACCTATGGTTATTGATGATACAAATAGCTCAGCAAGGGGCCCAGCAATCACTTGCCTGTTCAAAGAAATTACATTAAAAATATAGTTTATTGCTTGTGGATAGATATAACTTTTTCCAACTTACATATGTGATGCTAATTTTGTTAGGGACTGTCTGCCACTACCCCCAACTCCCAGTAGCAGAGCATTGCCTAATGGTTGCCGAAGAATCCTGCTGATTCTACAAATATGTTGGATGGCATCCATGAAGAGAACAACCTTCAGCTTGGTAGTGCTTGTCTGATTGAAGTCATCCATGTACTCGTCAATAACTTGTACCAACTGCAAGGAGAAAGAGGAAATTTGATTAAACTGTGTCTTCTTTAGTTTGTGAATTAGATATAGCAATTACAGAATTGCCAAAAAGTATGTCTTCATGGGCTAATGTCTGCATAATTGCTTACATTGCTCTGAAGCGGTTGAATATATCAACCCTGCAGTATGATTTGCTAATGAAACTGCCTGAGGTAGGCAGGTCTTTTCTGTGTCCATGTAATATTTGCGGGCTGTGGAGACACGGGAATGGTGGTTCTGCTAACAAAACTTAATCAATATCAATAAAAAATATAACTTCAAAGATTCATTTCCTATGCTGCTTAAGAATGTCCAGTTCCCATGTGCTTAGAGAGAAAGAGACAAAGGCACATAATGTCAGATTAGTGGCCCTCCTTCATACTGTCAAAGAATTTTCAAATTAGGTAGAGGGGCTCAGCACCTGGACCTATAACTCATGCAAGTACTCTAATAATCTTGAAATGATGTGGGTTGGACTCAACTGCAACTTATGGCTCATTTTCTATTGGGAAGATCCAAAGATGTTGTTGTGTAATTCCACAGATGATCAAATATCAGATTGAAGATGTCAAGGCCAACTAGGTCCATAAAGGTAACTGGTGTTTTTTTCTTCAGAGGCTCATTGGGTCCTCAGGTCTGGAGACATTTTAGATGCTGTTTTGGACAACAGCCAGAATGTCTGCTGCAGCAGTTATTCCCACTGGGCCTAAATCTCTGGCAGGGGTTGGTCGCTCATGGTAACCTAAATGCGTACATTTAAGGAGGCTTTGGTCCGGCACCACATACTTTGGATGTGTTGCTTTCCTCAGTGCAGGTAAGAAACAAATATCAGGGCTATATATTTTGATCTGAAAAAAATGTTTGTAGCAGATGCTTTCTTCTGAGATAATTACTTTTAGGATCATTAATACAATCTGATATTTTATATTTTAACTAAATCTACCACTTCTCATGCCTGCTGTTCAGCTATCTTTAGTGCATGTGCAAGTGTTAGGTGAGGACATGATTGAACTGGAAGCATTGTGTCTGATAGTCAGCACTCATCTATGTAGAATTAATGTCGTTGGGTGCTTCAGTGATGTTAGCACCTATTCCAGCAGATCAATTACATTTGTGGGTCCAGACTGTGAGAGATGACAAGATAATTGACTCTCTAAATGTTCAATCGCAATCTCACCCAACATTCTCCACTGGAACTTTTTAGTAGAACTGACTGGATAGAATTAAGAATTCAGGACTCCTCTTGCTCCTTCCTAGATGAAGCGTTGGCTTTTTCTCTACCTATCACCTTGCTGAGATCAGTTCATGCAACACAACTAGGCTTGGGATCATATTTTGTTGGGCTCCGTTCCTCACTGGAAGGTTCAGTTTTTGAATGGTATTATCAGAACTATGCCTGAATAGGCAAATCTAAAAGACAACAGTTCTGAGGTTGGTTTGTCAGGAAATCACCACAATAGGAACTGACAAAATTGGAGCTTGAGACTAATGTTCCTGATGTGGCCAAATAGCAGTCCTAATCTTTCAGCACATGTCTTATTTGCCTACACTGCACTTTTGTTCCTAGGTAGACTTCATTTGTGTTCTACAACTGACAATGAAACATTAACTACAACAATACTTTCAGCGCAGAGCACAAATTTACCTTCTCCATATTGTCAATAAATTGGTAGATCCTAGTATCTGATCCAATTGCCATAAAATCCCCATAAAGAACAGGCTGTTGTGGAGCAACTTCTTCAAACTTTGTGCCCAATTCTAACAGCATGCTGTGCATCAGATATTCAAACCAGTTGCGGTCAGTGTCATTCACCAGCCGGTCTTTGAATACTCGACAGCTCTCATGGTACCACAGTCTTAGCAACAAAACTTTTGTCTAAAACAAAAAATAAACAAATAAGAAGACAGTACAAATCACAGGGCAAATGTCCCAAGCTGCAAGGAATTAATGATTTCATGAGGAAAGTTAATGAGAGCTTTTTCATTTTGTGTATTTCATGTACTGTAATCATTGGTAAATGGAGGTAGCTTATGTAATGTGTTCTGCACATGTAAGACACAGATTTAAAAACTTCAGTTTAGGGATTCACTCAGTCATGAGGTATCAAAGCATTTTATAAACTCCAATCATAATAGATCCATCTATCTCCTGATGACAAGCCTAATGTTAAGTGCTGGCCTAATTTGATCACAGACGTTAAGGAAAATATTATTTCACTTAAATAACACTGGTGAACACCATGTTAAGATGGGCACATTTCAGGCTCCTGCCAAGTTTTTGTCATTGATAGGATGAATTTCTAAATGGTTCTCACTTACATCAGGCATTGTTTCCACCACCGACCCCCATCTGCCAATCATGTATTGGCTATTTGGCATTAACCCAGGTAAGCATCCAGGAACTCTTTGTTCAAGCAACTCCCTTGCCAAGTGATAGTCCCTCTAGTATCAGAGGCCATGTTTAAGGAGGATGAAGGTTTCAACATAATTATTCTGAAGGTAGGGAATGATTTGTGTTGTGTGAAACATAAGTGCTGTTTCTAAAATCTCAATTGTATGTTCAAGAACAATTTTAGTGGGAGGATGAGCTTCATTGCACTTGCACTTTATACATCTGCTCTAGTCTATATTGTCATTCAAATAAACTGCCACAGAAAGGAATGCATCATGAGAGCTATTAGGATTTCTGTGATAGTGGACAACTCAAAATCCTTTTGGATTAGATATTGCTGCCTAAAGCAGTTAAAAATATAGTCAGGGGCATTATTTTGGCTAATCTGTGAATGAAGACTCCAGCCTTATTATCTTTGCCTCCATCAGCAATATCAGCTAATTTGTGTGTGATGAATGGGTCAAGCGAGCAATGTGCAAATGGTGTATGATAGAGCACTGGATACTTAAATTGTCCACTACTTGAATTTAATTAATTGGAGTAGACCTTTGCATCCATTCTTAACAGTAATCAGGTGGATCAGCAACTGATGGGCTACATCCTATGGTTCCAAAAGCCTTGGGTGACTGTCTGAATGGAGTTTGCACATTCTCCCCGTGTCTGCGTGGGTTTCTGCTGAGTGCTCCGGTTTCCTCCCATAGTCCAAAGATGTGCAAGTTAGGTGGATTGGCTGTTCTAAATTGCCCATCATGTGCAGGGATGTGTAGGTTCAGTGCATTAGCCTTGGGAAATACAGGGTGATAGGATAGCAGGATGGGTCTGGGTGGGAGGGTCGGTGTGGACTTACTGACCCAAGTGGCCCATTTCAACACTGTAAGTATTCTATGGTAAATTCTATTCTAAGTACAGAGATTGTGGAGGTACTGGTTATGATTTTCCAAAACTCCCTAGATTCTAGAACAGTCTCAGTGGATTAGAATTAAGCAAATGTAACACTGTTCTAACACTCTAATTCTTGCTTCCCAAGAAGGGAAGGGTTGAAACAACAGGGTACCACAGACCAATTAGCTCAACATCAGTAGATGGTAAAATGTTGAAGTCATAACAATGCACTTAGAAATGTACATAAAATGATCAAACAAATTACTTTACCAAAGGAAAACATATTAGAGTTTGGAAATAAAACAGAGTTATCTGTGAATGTAATGGCAAAGTAATTGGATTGTTGTAAATACCCAATTGTGTTCACAAATATCCTCTAGATATGATAACCTGCTGTACTATCCAAATTGGCTCACAGATGTCTCCAATTCCACACAAGTTTTAATCTGAACTGTAATTTGAAATTACCTAGCAAGGCATCAATTGTTTTAAATGTATTGCAGCAGTTGAAGAAGATATGTCAATATCACCTCATGATTTTTGAGAAGATTTGTAGCTCAGGTTGAGGTTCAGGTTGTAGGTTTGCTCACTGAGCTGGAAGGTGTGTTTTCAGAAGTTTTGTCACCATGCTAGGTAACATCATCAGTGAGCCTCTGGTGAAACGCTGGTGTTCTGTTCCGCTTGCTATTTGTGTGTCTTGGTCTGCTAAGGTGGGTGATACCATTTCTGGTTACTTTTCTCAGAGGTTGGTAAATGGGCACCAAATCAATGTGTTTATTGATGGAGTTCCTGTTTGAATGCCGGGCCTCTAGGAATGTCTCTGTTTAGCCTGCCCTAGGATGGATGTGTTGTCCCAGTAGAAGTGGTGCCCTTCTTTGTCTGTTTATAAGGATAGTAGTGATAGTGGGTCATGTCTTTGGTGGCTAGTTGGTGTTTGTGTATCCTGGCGGCTAGTTTTCTGCCTGAGTGTCCAACGTAGTGTTTGTTACAGTCCTTGGAGGGTATTTTGTAAATGACATTTGTTTCTGCAGGTTGTTCGGATACTATTTTAAATATCTGGGTCAATCATGTGCACCAGGCAAAAAACATTTGATCTTTAGGTGGAGCCATAACTCAAACATACCTGAGTACTATTAGATTCAGCCATGAGTATACCCTGGAAAACCTTTGATAGATCACGCAGATTGAAAGTGTAGTGTGACTTGGCAGGAGTTGGGAGTAGCTGTGATGTTATGGTGGAGTATACTTTGATTGTTGCAGCAACGAGTGGTTCATTCGTAAGTTTCACCTCTTCAGCATTATCTGTGAAAAACAAATCAGCTAGATTTTAATAAAACTCCACACCGAAATTTAAACTTATACTGAAAATTGCTTAAACATTAGCAAGGCTGGGAACCACTGTCTCCCTCACAAGCAAAATGATGGCTGCCAGAAGAGTAAGTGACAGGGACTTCCAAACCAGGAATTCCTGGTTGTGATGCTGGTGGAGAAATCCAGCATTTCTGTCTTGTCTGTTGTGTTGCACGAGTACCAACCAAATCTTCTTGAAAACTTCTGAAAATCCTCTGGAGCAATCACCTTCCTCCGGTGTTGACAAATCATGCAGCTGCTAATGTTTAGACCTTGATGGGCCTGCCATTTTTTTACTTTTGATTGGAATGCAAAACAGCCTACATTTTAAATGCATCTGAGATCATGATACTCAGTAAGCTGAGAAATTAGAGTGATGTGAAACTACTCTTTAATATTTCCACATCAAATACAGACTTAAGGTCTACCATAAGATCACTCCCTGCTACAATCTGACAAAGCACAGAAATCCCTCCTTTAGAAAAATATCCCACTTCCACATATGTTGCTGACAATCAAAACAAGGGATGCCAGTACTGGGGATGGAATATTTTGTCACTTTTGTCACAAAGCTGGTCCTTTTTCTAAAAGCTGTTCCTTTTCTCAAGGTTACTGTGTCCTTGATGTTTTTTCAGAGGGGTCGTAAAACACTCCAGGCTCTGATTAGCTGGGTTTGACACAGATGAAAGAGTATTAGAAGGCCTTTTTGTAAAGGTCACTTCTAAAACATAAGTTTTGGCCTCTAGACAGATGAGAATTTAGGCCAAAACTTATGTTTTAGAAGTGACCTTTATAAATGAGTGGTCAGTCCTAGAAGCTGAAGTCTTGGTGGAGTCAGTTCAGCAGTGGGCTGTGTGAAAACAGGCTGCTAGACACTCTCTCCTTCTGCCCTTCTAACTTTGACCTGTGAGTCTTTGTTTCACTTTTTGCTCTGTGTTTATTGGGACTGTTGTGTATACTCAGAACAGCATAATTAAATCTAGTTTGGTATAGTCTGAGTTCTGTGGGTATTCTATATTCTGTTCTTTATGTTTCATTCCATAATTTTGCGAATAATTTTTTGTCTATTTTAAAACCTGATAGTCAACCTAGCTAACTTACTCTGCTTAATTTTCACTATGCACTTACCAAAACAAATTGCAAGGTTACAGTTGCCTGCTTATGAATGTTTTGAATGGTCTAGCCTAGTCTATAACACTTTAAACCCAGTGTCACCATTGGTAATTCCTAGATCAGCCTGAGGTTGCATATAGAGTGAAGAACTTTTAATCCTTAATAAGACTTCATTTCAATTTTGTATGTCCATTTAGCTAGTCTAATTGTAGTGCAGTACCATATTTTGCCAAATTAGCAGTTATGTGGTGTGCATACCCATTTTAAAGAACTAGGTTCAAATGGCATGAACTAACTTTACTCAGAAGTTTTAACAGCTGAAAGAGAGAAAAACTCTGGCTGGCTTCAACCCAAGCTCTAACAGATGAAAGGACAAGGTCAAACTCCATTGTGACACAGAGTGCTCTGTGCCTTTTTGTTTTCTGAGCAAGAATTACATTCAGTTCAATTGGTCAATATTGGCATTTTTACCCACATGGGATGAAGGTGTCTGAACTCAAATCGTCGACTCTGTTTTCTCTCCACAGATGCCACCAGACTTGAGTTTGTTTCAGATTTCCAGCATCCATAGTTCTTTGTCTTCTTTGTTTTGGTATCCTCACATTCCATCTACCTCATTTCAGTCTTTCAGTATATTTTCCACTTCCTTTTCTCCTCTATATTTGTTTAATTTCAGTTTGAAGGCATTTGAGCTACTTGCCTGAATTACTATCTTTGGAATTGAGTTACACATTCCAACTACCAAGTCAAGAAATTTACCCTTACTTTACTATTAGAATTATTAATAATTATCTTGTATTTACAACCTCCAGCATTAAATTCACACACAGATGGAAAGATTCTTGGACCAACAAGCCTATTTAAAACATTCATAACCCAAACTGTTCAATTTTTTCCACTGGCTGTGATCTATTAGCTCTTGTGCAACTCTTGCTATTTTTCATACCTTTTTCAGCATTTCTTAAGTTCTTTTTATGACACAGAGACCAGAACTATATCAATATCCTGACTGCAGACTGACCATAGTCCTACATGAGTTTAATATAACCCCAATATTTTTGAATCTGATATCCTAAAAATAAATCCCAATCACTCGGTAGCATTTTTAATTGCTTTGCAAATCTGATTTTAATAATTTATTCACCTATACTGGATCCCCTTGCTGAAAAAGCAGGCAAGTGGAAAATATCCCTTATAGGGAGCCGGCAAAGCCACAATAGAATGAATGACCTCTTATAGTACAATAAAATTAATTATATTTTCAATCTCTCATATGTTTGCCCTCCCACCACTATTCCTGAATCCCAAAATTAGATTAAATGTTCTATTAGTAAAGTCACTGTGGTGCTACCAGACCATAGGTCTGCTCTCTCATGAGACAGACGACTGGTGGTGGTTTAACCTGAAGGTTATCACACCTCAGGCAAGGGGAGAGGTTGAAAGGAGAATCCTTCATGGATACCTCAGCCGGTGCAGGAACTGAACCCATGCTGTTAGCATCACTCTGCATCATATATCAGCCATTCAGACGACTGACCTAATCAATCCCCTTTTTGTTAGTATATATGTGACGATGGTGAAAGTGAAATAATTTGTATCCAAGGAACTCACTCAGCCAACTATCCAAGATCGTAGAAAATATCTTCAGTTTGCTTGTGTCGTCCATTTCAATAAAGGATAGATAATTGAAATGTCGTGTGTATCGAGCAGTGATTGGGTTTCTTCCACCACCTGGTGGCCCCATGGCACAAACAAAGTTGATATCCCATAGCTGCCTGAAGGCTCCTGCAACAAGAGATAATGTGCACAGCATAAAAAACAATTGGATCCAAAATCATATCTAAATGAATTCAAACTGATTTAAAGTTTGCAAAACTACTATTTGATAACATTTCTACTTCTTTAATTTGGACAGCAATTGCTGAAAAATCCCAAATATGTTAAGAATATCAGCAGAGTGGCTCACTTTTTCTTGATAGGAATGAAATATCTTCCATTTTCAGGGATAAGTCCTCTGCAGGACACATGAATATGCCCAGCCATTATGCATTTTTAGAACTAAACAAAAACCCGGGGAAGGTTTGGTTCCCAGATGCATTCTCAATGGAAACACTTCTTCCAATCAAAGTCAACTTGTCAATTAACCTGCATCAGTTTCTTATATACAGGGAAATCTTATTCCCTTTAAAATTTGGCATTCTTGTGTCTGCCCTGGTGAATGCAAGACAAAAAGCATTGACATCATGTTGCCTTTGTCAGCAATATTTTCAAGAATGTAATTCCTGAATGTTGTGTACAGACATTTAGCCAACATTTCCTCCTCCACGCACTCAGTATACAATTTATCACATCTCAACTTTAATTTGCAGAAAATACTGATGGATAGGGCTAGGGAGAGTCCCAAGATATTCTATAAGTATATCAAGGGGAAGAGGATAATCAGGGCAATAGTAGGGACCAAGGGGCAATCTGTGTGGAGCTGGAGGACATTGTTAGGGTGTTGAAAGAGTACTTCACACTTGCTCATTTTATCTCCTCTCTCCTCACCATCCAAGGTACCAAACATACTTGCCAGGTGAAACAGTAATTTATCTGTACTTCATTCAATTTAGTCTACTGTATTTGCTAAATAAAAATGTAAAAAAACTGCAGATGCTGTATATCAGAAACAAACACAGAAATTGCTGAAAAAGCTCAGCAGGTCTGGCAGTATCTGTGAAAAGTTATGTTTTGTGTTCAGTGACCCTTCCCCAGAACTGTAGGTGGCTAGGAGGATTTTTTTTTATGCAGAAGAGAGGGTGGGAGGGAGGGGGTAAGGAATAATCAATAGGTGGTTGGAGCTAGAGCCCAAAGAGAGAGAAGAACAGTTGGATAGACAAAGCAGTGGATAATAACCTAGCTAGGAGGGTGAATATCTATTAATGGGGACTGTTAGTCATGAACAATGCATTATGTGTCATAGCAGACAATGTGATAACAAGGCCTGGTGTGTGGTGGTGGGAGCTAGGACATAGGAGAATTCAGTTCTAAAGTTATTGAACTCAATATTGAGTCCAGAAGTCCACACACCAGGCCTTGTTGTCACACAGTCTGCTATGACTCAGAACCCATTGTTAGCCACTAACAGTCCCTATTAACAGCTATTCAAAGTCTTAGCCAGATTGTTATCCACTCCTGTCCAACTGTTCTTTTCTCTCCTTGGGCTCTATCCCCAATCACCTATCGATTACTCCTTTTCCCTCCATTACTACCCTATCCTCTGCATAAAAAAGTGACATTTTCCTAACTACCTTCAGTTCTGATGAAGGGTTACCGAACCCGAAAAGTTAACTCTGATTTCTCTTCACAGATGCTGCCAGATCTGCTGAGCTTTTCCAGAAGCTTATGTGTTTGTTTCTATTTTATTTGCTATGCATAATGTGGTCTCCTGTACAGTGGAGAGATGAAGTGAAGACTGGATGACCACTTCGGACAACACCTATGCTCTGTCTGAGCTTCCAGATGACGGTCACTTCAACAGATAACCATATTCCCTAGCCCAATATTTCTGTCACAGGCCTGCTGTAATGTTTCGGTAAGCCTCAATGCAAGCTTGAAGAACAACAACTCTTTTTCCACTTGGGGATCCTGCAGTCTCTAGGACTCAATATTAAGTTTAATAACTTTAGAACTTGATATATCTTTCCATGTTTTTACCCACTCCCACACCCAGTCCTGATATGACATGGATTACTTTTTGCACAGTCACTCATTTTCATCTATTTCTAGGCCCAGTATCACATTATATGGGTTGCAGTCAGTTCAGCTCTCCCATTTTCTGCTACTTTTTGCTCTTATTATTCAAAGTTTGTGAGAAGATTTGTAGCTCGGGTGCTCATTGTTGTGGTTCTGTTCGCCGAGCTGGGAATTTGTGTTGCAGACGTTTCATCCCCTGTCTAGGTGACATCCTCAGTGCTTGGGAGCCTCCTGTGAAGTGCTTCTGTGTTGTTTCCTCTGGCATTTATAGTGGTTTGTCTCTGCTGCTTCCGGTTGTCCATTCCAGCTGTCCACTGCAGTGGCCGGTATATTGGTCCAGGTCGATGTGTTTGTTGATAGAATCTGTGGACGAGTGCCACACCTCCAGAAATTCCCTGGCTGTTCTCTGTTTGGCTTGTCCTATAATAGTAGTGTTGTCTCAGTCGAACTCATGTTGCTTGTCATCTGAGTGTGTGGCTACTAAGGATAGCTGGTCGTGTCGTTTCGTGGCTGGTTGGTGTTCATGGATACGGATCGTTAGCTGTCTTCCTGTTTGTCCTATCCAGTCCTTGCATGAGATTTTGTACACCATGTTGGTTTTGCTCATGCTGGGTATCGTGTCCTTTGTCCTGGTGAGTTGTTGTCTGAGAGTGGCTGTTGGTTTGTGAGCTGTTATGAGTCCTAGTGGTCATAGTATCAACAAACACATCGACCTGGACCCAATATACCGGCCACTGCAGCGGAGAGCTGGAACGGACAACCGGAAGCAGCAGAGACAAACCACTATAAATGCCGGAGGAAACAACACAGAAGCACTTCACAGGAGGCTCCCAAGCACTGACAGGGGACGAAACGTCTGCAACACAAATTCCCAGCTTGGCGAACAGAACCACAACAACTCTTATTATTACTTATTAAGCTTTTCTTTTGTCCTGCCCTGTTACCATAATCTCTTTGTTTACCTACCCTGTCATATCTTTCTCAGGGTTCCATTTCTACCTATGTGCCCACCTCTCTCCTTCACCCCACATCCCCAACTTTAGTTTCAGCAAAAATACCACTTTTTCCAAATTGCTAACAGTTCTGCCAGTTCTGATGAGTCGTCACCGGATTTAAAATGTTAACTCTACTTTCTTCCCACAGATACTGCGAGACCTGCAAGCTTCTCGAGGTGCAGCATTCAAGTCGGACGGCCCATACCTATACAGAAAATCCAGATATGACGACTGCAAAGCCATCAGAGATGCCAAGAGTCAGTACTGGACAAAACTAGAGCACCAAACCAACTGTATGGACTCCTGCCTCCTGTGGCGAGGCCTAAACAACATAACAGGATAGAAAATGAAGCAGACAAAGAAAGCAGACAAAAGACACATCGGTCTCTGATGTACTCGATACTTTCTATGCTTGGTTCCAACTGAATGCCAGTGGTGTAATATCACCTGTCCCAACATCCCCAAATGCACCTATTCCCTCAGTCTGCACTGCTGATGTCAGATTGGTTTTCCTGGGAGTCAACCCAAGGAAAGCGATAGGCCCGAACGGAGACCCAGCCATGATCTTAGATCCTGTGCGGACCAGCTGGCAGAGGTATTCACTGATATCTTCGACTTCTCCCACATACAAGCTGAAGTTCCCACCTGAGAAGACCACCATCATCCAGTACCTTAAAAAAAAATGCAACGTGCCTGAATGACTACAGCCCTGTGGCTCTGACATCCGTAATCATGAAGTGCTTTGAAAGGTCGGACATGACCCATATCAACTCTAGTTTCCCAGCCTGCCTCAATCCCCTGTTACCAATGTAACAGGTCCACAGTGGATGCCATTTGTCTAGTCCTGCACTCATCTCTGGAACATCCAATCGTCCTTGACTACAGCAACTGACTACAGCTCCGCCCCCATTATCCCCTCCAGACTGATCTAAAAACTCTGAGACTTAGGTCTCAGCTTCAGCCTCTGCAACTGGAACCTCAGCTTCCTGACCAACAGATCACAATCAGTGAAGATAGGCAACGCATCTCCTCCAGGACAATACTGAGCACTGAAGCCACCCCCAAGAATGCATTCTCAGCCCCTATTGTACTACCTGTATACCCACAACTATGTTGCCAAATTCTAGACGAATGCCAGGTTTGCTGACAATATCACTGGAGTAAGATGGATATCAAACAATGATGAATCAGAGTACAGAAAGGAGATAGAGGGCTTGGTGATATGGTGCAATGATAACAAACTCTCTCTCAATGTCAGCAAAACTAAAGCCCTGATCATTGACTTCAGAAAGAAAGGAGCAGAACATACACCTGTCCACACCAACAGAGCAGAGGTTGAGATGATCAAGGAGGTACAACAATGTCACATCATCCTCAGGCAGCTCAGGAAATTTGACATGTCCATAAGGAACCTCGCCAACTCTTACTGACATTTACTCACACCTTCTGACACTTTTGATCACCCATAAAGACTTGTTATTCAGCATGTTGACACTCCACTCACACCATTTGTATGAGCTTTTGATCTCACCACCTATAAATTCTTTGCCTGTGTGCTTCCCTCTACTTCAGCTGATAAAGGAGCAGCACTCTGAAAGCTTGTGATTCAAATAAGCCTTTTGGGACTGTAACTTGGTGTCATATGACTTCTGAACTTTTACAGATACATCATAGAACACAGACTTTCTGCGTGCATAATGACCTCGTACTGCAACTGCTCTGCCCAGGATCAGAAGAAGCTACAGAAGTGTGCACAGCCCTGACTATCATGAAAGCCAACCTCCCATTCACTGATTCAATTCACACATCTCATTGCTGTGGAAAGGCTGTGTAGATAAGGCTAGTGCTGTTGTTGCAGTTTATATGGATTTCAGCAAAGCCACATGGGAGACTGATAAAGAAATACAAAAGCTCATGGGATTCAGGATAATTTGACAAGGTGGATCAAAACATTCTTAATGGTGAGAGACAGAGCTGTTTGTTGACTGGAAGCCAGTATCCAGTGGAGTACTGATCAGTGCTCCTATTGTTTGTGATATTTATAAACAATAAAGGAGAAAATGTGTGGGAGATAATAAGTACATTTGCGAAAGACACAAAGATTGGTCGGGTGGTTGACCGTGAGGAAGAACATTTTAGGTTACAGAATGGTATAGATGGATTAGTCAGGTGGGCAGATGAAATTTAACCCAGATAGGTGTGAGGTGGTGCACTTTGGAATAAGTAACAAGGCAATGGAGTACTCGGTAAATAGTAGGATACTAGGGAGCTCAAAGGAACAGAAAGATCTTTGGGTGCTTGTTGACAAATTCCTGAATGTATCAGGACAGGTTAATAGGATTGTTAAGACGGCATATGGACACCTGGCTTTATCAGTCATTACATAGATTATTACAACAGGGAAGTTATGTTGGAGCTGTACAAAACTTTGGTTTGGCCATAGCAGAGTACTATGTGCAGTTCTGGTCACCACGCATAGGAAGCATGTCACTGCATTGGAGGGAGTGCAGAAGACAATCACTGTGATGCTCTCTGAGATGGAGCAGTTTAGCTATGAAGAGAGGCTGAATAAGCTTTAGTTGTTTTCTTCAGAGCAGAGAAGGCTGAGATGGGACCTGATTAAGAAGCATGGATCAATAACAGAGGCATCATTTTAAGGTGAATGGCAGGAGGTTTAGAGTAGATTTGAGGAAAATGTTTTACCCAAAAGATAGTAGGAATCTGGAATGCACTGCCCGTGACTGTGGCTGAGGCAAAAAACCCCTCAGCACCTTTGAAAACTACTAAGATGAACATTTGAAATGTCATAATATTCAAAGCAATGGGCCCAGTGCTGGAAAGTGGGCATAGAGCAAAGTTAGAATAGCTGTTTGTTGATACAGACATGATGGGCTGAAGGGCTCTTCAGTACTGTATGATTCAATGATTACAAGTGAGGATGTTGAAAAATCTTGGTCAGTGAAATTTTACATGGTATAGAAGAGATGGACAACAAATACCTTTAAGAACCAAATCTTAAAAAACACAGACATACCTATCATTTTCCTGTCATACCAGCCACGATGATCCATCCATTGTCGCAAAATTTCAATAGGAGGCTGTGCTCCATATGTCTCGAGGGCTGGCATATTCAGATCATCAATGAAGAATATAAAATACTTTCCAAGTGGTGGCCCATATATGCCTTTGCGTCTGATAACAGAAATCATTTACAATGATTTGAGAAAAGAAATACTTCAGAACAGGTTAAAACAAAACCATATTGTGAAACTATCCTAAAGTCAAAGAAAAAGAGATAGGACCCCAATTTATTATCACCTGTTTTGCACTACCATCAATTAACAACTTCAAGCAAAATATTCTAACATACAGAAACCATCTGGTTAGCGTTAGAACTCAGCCAATATTTGCCTCATATTAGAGAAAGGATAGGCCTGAAATTTACTGATGCTGAATCCTTTTACAGACATGGTATCAATGCAATATTGTTTAACGTAGTGGTGTGATGAAAAGTACATTAGACACATAACTTTTGGAGTTTATATTTCAAAATTGTGGCATGTGGGTGTTGGTTAATTTTGTGAAGAGTTTTCTTTAAAGACCTACAGGTCAAAGATGCTTTTCAGAACTTCTCTTGTTGTTAAAGAAGATCTGCAGTCTTGTGTGAATATGCCTCAGTGACTAACCACCACATTAAGGAACCAACTAAATAAAACAAAACATGTAATCTATCAAACCATCTTTAATCCTGGGAACTTGTCTTATCAAGTAGTACCATCAGTTGGATACGGACACGTACACACATTCTGCTCTGGAAGAGCACAGTCTGGCTTAATGGTAGTGGCATCAAAATAGTTCCTGGCTAAAGAAGATATTAGGCATAGAGTCATAGAGTAATACAGAATGGAAGTAGACTGTTCAGTCCAACATGCCCATGCCGACCAGGTATCCCAAACTTAAGCAGTTCCATTTGCCTGCATTTAATCCATATCCCTCCAAACCTTTCCAAATGTCTTTTAAATGTTGTAATTGTACCCATCTATACCATTTCTTCTAGCAGCTTACCACACACCACCTCCTGTGTGAAAAGGTTGCCTGTCAGGTCCTTTTTAAATCTTTCCCTTCTCACCTTAAATCTAAGCCTCTACTTTTGGACTCCCCTATCCTTGGAGAAAGACCTCACCCCCTCATGATTTTATAAACTTCTATAAGGTCACTCCTCAGATTCCAACACTCCAGGGAATGAAGTCCCAGCCTATTCTGATATTTCAAACTCTCTAGTCCTGGCAACATCCTTGTAAATTTTATCTGTACCCTTCCAAGTTTAGCAACATCCTTCCTATAGCAGAGCGATCAGAATTGTATGCAGTAGTCCAAAAGTGGCCTCATTAAAGTCTTGTACAGCTGCAACGTGATGTTCCAACTCTGATACTCAATGCTCTGACCAATGAAGGCAAGCATGCCAAATGACTTCTTCACCACATGCCTACATGTGAGCCACTTTCAAGGAACTTTGAACCTGGACACCTAGATCCCTCTGTTCAACAACACTTCCCAAGGCCCTACCATTAACTGTGTAAGTCTGGTCCTGGTTTGCCTAACTGAAATACAACACCTTACACTGTATGCCTGTTTGAGGACCCTTTTATAAATTGGGCCGTGTTCTGGAAAGCAAGGTCTAGATACAGGCTAACCAACAGACGTTGGAAGACCGTGGTGGCTCTTTTAAACAGGTGAGTTTTAAAAAACAACACAACTGAACAACCATCCCTTGGTCACTTCCTTCCTCTAGCTTACCCTCTCATTCAAGATCAAACTGAGGATTTAGCCAAAGATGTAGCAGCCCAAATTCAAACCCTCTTCACCAGTGAACTCAACCATAGGTACCCACAGCTTACCAGTCTGACCTACATGAAATCTGAGGCTCAATATCAAGTGGACTCACATGAATAGATTCATTCAGTGCAGAAAAAGCCGTTCAACCCATTGAGTCTGCACTGACATAACTACCACTAAAAATGCACTAATCCCAATTTCCTGCACTTGTTCCATACCCTTATATTGTGATATTTGAAGTACTCATCCAAATATTTTTTAAAGGTTGTAAGATTTCCAGCTTTCATTACCTTCCCAGGCAGTATATTCCATATTCCCATCACCTGCTGGCGGAGAAGTTGTTTTCCCCAAGTCCTCTCTGAATCTCATGCCCCTTATCCTAAAACTATGCCCCCTTGTGACTGAATCCTCAACAAGGGGAACAGCTGCACCCTATTCACCCTGTCCATACCCCTTATAATCTTAAGAATCTCAATCATGCCTGCCTTTTATTTTCTCTGCTCCAGAGAAAACAATCCAATCTCAGAGTCATAGAGATGTACAGCATTGTAACAAGCTGTCCAAGACGACCAGATATCCCAACCCAATCTAGTCCCACCTGCCAGCACCCGGCCCATATCCCTCCAAACCCTTCCTATTCATATATCCATCCAAATGTCTCTTAAATGTTGCAATTGTACCAGCCTCCACCGCTTCCTCTGGCAGCTTATTCCATACACGTACCACCCTCTATGTGAAAACGTTGCCCCTTAGGTCTCTTTTATATCTTTCCCCTCTCACCCTAAACCTATGGCCTCTAGTTCTGGACTCCCCCAACCCAGGGAAAAGACTTTGTCTATTTATCCTGTCCATGCCCCTCATAATTTTGTAAACCTCTATAAGGTCACCCCTCAGCCTCCGACGCTCCAGGGAAAACAGCGCCAGCCTGTTCAGCCTCTCCCTATAGCTCAAATCCTCCAACCTTGGCAACATCCTTGTTAATCTTTTCTGAACCCTTTCAAGTTTCACAACATCTTTCCGACAAGAAAGAGACCAGAATTGCATGCAATATTCCAACAGTGGCCTCACCAATGTCCTGTACAGCCGCAACATGACCTCCCAATTTCTGCACTCAATACTCTGACCAATAAAGGAAAGCATGCCAAATGCCTTCTTCACTGTCCCATCTACCTGTGACTCCACTTTCAAGGAGCTATGAATCTGCAAGGTCTCTTTGTTCAGGAACACTCCTTAGGACCTTACCATTAAGTGTATAAGTCCTGCTAACATTTGCTTTCCCAAAATGCAGCACCCCGCATTTATCTGAATTAAACTCCATCTGCCATTTCTCAGTCCATTGGCCCATATGATCAAGATCTTATTGTAATCTGAGGTAACCTTCTTTGCTGTCCACTACACCTCCAATTTTGGTGTCATCTGCAAACTTACTAACTATACCTCTTATGCTCGCATCCAAATCATTTATATAAATGACGTAAAGTTGAGGACCCAGCACCGATCCTTGTGGCACTCCACTGGTCACAGGCCTCCATTCTGAAAAACAACACTCCACCACCACCCTGTGTCTTTTACGTTTGAGCCAGTTCTGCATCCAAATGGCCAGTTCTCCCTGTATCCTGTGAGATCTAACCTTGCTAACTAGTCTCCCATGGGGAACCTTGTCGAACGCCTTACTGAAGTCCATATAGATCACATCTACCGCTCTGCCCTCATCAATCCTCTTTATTACTTCTTCAAAAAATTCAATCAAATTTGTGAGACATGATTTCCCACCCACAAAGCCATGTTGACTATCCCTAATCTGTCCTTGCCTTTCCATCTTGTCCCTCAGGATTCCCTCCAACAACTTGCCCACCACCGGCGTCAGGCTCACTGGTCTATTGTTCCCTGTATTGTCCTTACCGCCCTTTTCAAACACTGGCATCACGCTTGCCAACTTCCAGTCTTCCGGCATCTCACCTGTGACTATCATACCACACTGTGTTGTGGTTGCTATCACCTAAGTGTTCCTCCACTACCACATCAAACATTTGTCTAGCGTTTTCCCCCAGAACCAGATCCAGTACGGTGCTGTTCCTTTTTGGGTCTCCTACATATTGATAACTTCTCCCAATAGCTCCAGCAAACCTATTTACAAGGATGTTTGCCCCAATATGGTACACCGCAGATCATTCCATGTGTACATGTCCCACCTTCCCCAAAAATCACCCCAGTAATCCAGGAAGCTAAAACACACCCTCTTGTTCTAACTCTTGAGCCATGAATTCACTTGTTCTATTTTCCTATTTCTAAACTCAGTAGCATGTGGCACCGTGAGTAATGAGGAGAAAGTGAGGACTGCAGATGCTGGCGATCAGAGCTGAAAATGTGTTGCTGGAAAAGGAATCCTGAAGAAGGGCTTATGCCTGAAACGTCGATTCTCCTGTTCCCTGGATGCTGCCTGACCTGTTGCGCTTTTCCAGCAACACATTATCAGCACCGTGAGTAATCCAGAGATTACAACCATTGAGGTCCTTCTTTTTCATCTATCGTCTAGCTCCCTGAATTTTTGATGTACGACCTCATTACTCACTTTGCCCATTTCACTGGTATCAACATGTGCTACGACCTCTAACTCATCACCCTCCACTTTCAGGATGACTTGCAGCTTCGGAATCACATCCCTGACCCTAGCATTAGGGAGGCAACACACCATTCTGGAGTCATGTCTTCGGCCCCAGAAATATCTGTCTGTTCACCTGACTAAAGAATCCCCTTACATTATTGCTCTTCATTTCTTCTTCTTCTTCCCTCCGTGAATAGTCAATCTGCTTGTGGTGCCAAAAGCTTAGCTCTGACTGCATTCCTCCAAGGCACCACCACCGTCATCAGCTTCCAAAATGTAAAACCGGTTAGTGAATGTGACTCCAGGGGACTCCTGCATTACCTGCCTGTTCTTTCTGTACTCTCTAGTGATCACCTATTCCCTTCTTTCTTCTAGTCCCTTGATCATTTTTCTAAATGTGCTATCCATGTAACTCTCACCCTCACAGTGCACCACAGTGTCTCCAACCGCTGCTCAAACTCAGAAACCCAGAGCACCTGCTTCTTAGCTGGGAGCACTACGCACATATGGTAATCTAGGACAGATGTCAGTGTCCAAGACTTCCGACATATGACAAGCTGCACATTCTAGTCAGCTGGCCTATCTTGACATCTCTTAAATTTACAATTAACGCCTAGAATTGGATTATTAGTCTTATTTTGTTAGACTTCCTACTCTATCACTAAGGTTAACTGTAACTAAGTTCCCACTGCTCTAAATCTGTCAAATAGAGATGAGTTAACCAGTAATTGTCAATAATTTACATTAGACTTATTTGTTCAGGGACAGCCAATGATTTTCTAATGGTTGTATAGGCTGGCTGAGATTATCTGGCCAAGTAACATCGAACTGATTGCATTAAGATATCACTGCCAGCCAATAAATTTTAGTACCACCAGAGAAACACTTCACTGACTTCACCAACCCTGGCAGCTGCAACATAAAAATGTATTTTGTAGTTTGCCAATCTTAAGTAATCTGATTCTAATTGCACGAGACAGAATTCATGGCCAATACCATGTTCCTCATACTTGAGATTACATTAACTGATCACTTCTGCACCTTCATATAAGCTTCATATGGTTAGGAGACAAGAAGAAAAATAAATCACATTTATTTGAAGGAAAGATAATAGTTCCATGTGTTAGGTTTACACTGATATGTAATTCAACATTAGAACACTTATAAAACAATGAAAAATAATGCATTCATTATAGGTATGATCAAGATGATGATGTGGAAACTATTAGATCTATTGTTTGAGATTTTAGAAACTGCCACTTATTTGATCAATTACTGGGTGATCAGAAACTGCTGACCTCTCCCAATTCTACAGTACTGACAGTTGCTTAGCTACTAACTCACCTCTTATCAAGTTTACTGTCAATGAAGTCCTGTGTTTGATTAGCAGATGTACGAGCTGAAAATATCAGAAAATGAGAGATGTAATCGGAATGCATCTTTTTAAGGAGCTTGTCGGAGATGGTAAGAGTCTTTCCAGTTCCAGTTGGTCCAATACATAACACCTTATCAGAAGAGAAAATAGCACAGTATTCAAGTCTGTTGATTATGAATACTGATAATATATGCCAGAAATTACTTTGTGTGATGTTAACATAGGAATACTTAGTGCATTTAACAAGATAGGAACTCAGACCGAAAGGACAGTTTCTCAGCTTCATCTTTTTAAAAAAGCATTACAGTAACCAGCAACATACTAAGATCTGAATAAATATCTTTTTTAAAAAAGCTGACCTCATGACTAATTTTGTGAATTCACAACTACTTGATCTCATTTACAGGGCAACACAGTGGCTCAGTGGTTAGCACTGCTGCCTCATAGCACCAGGAATAACAATTCAATTCTAGCCTTGGGTGACTGTGTGGAGTTGCACATTCACCTTATGTCAGTGTGGATTTTCCCTAAGTACTCTGGTTTCCTCCCATGGTCCAAAGATGTGCAGGCTACGTGGATTTGTCATGGTAAATGCAGGGTTATGGGGGTGGATCTGAGTGGGATACTGTTTGGAGAGTCAGTGTGGGCTGAATGACCTGCTTCCGCACTATAAGGATTCTATGATTCCAATTGTTAGTGTTCAAACCAAGTTTCATACATGGGTCAGTAAATGGTTCCCCTGGATTGGCAATGGTTACTATTGGAGTTAGATGTTTAGAATAGGGATGCTGTCGATGCTGGTAAACAGCAATGCGAGTCATCTATATCCCTATGATCCATTGTTCTTCAAAAATTCTGGGTAATTCCCATTAACTCACTATTTCTATATTAATAGATACCTTAATACAAAACAGAGCAGGGTACAGCTAAACATCATAACTGTGCTCCAGGCCAAACTTTACATCAGTAAATCCCTGCGATCAGTTTATGTTTTCTAAAGAGTTCTAATCCATTCATTTGTCAGTGAATTCTTTTTTCTACATTTTGGGAATGATGCATCACTTATCCAAGGGAATGTTCCATTTATTGTTGTTAGTACATTAATCACTCCCAGGATATCTCTGCTGGAATTATGCAGAGCAGTGTCCTAGATCTAACCATCTACCATTGCAAAAACATGACATTCCTTCCATACAGTCAAAAGTGCAAGCTTTTACTGATGATTGCACAATGCTGGGGCTGATTTCGCTGGAGTGTCAGAGGCTGAAGGGTGACCTTATAGAGGTTTTTAAAATCACAAGGGGCATGGATAGGGTAAATAGACAAAGTCTTTTCCCTGGGGAGGTGGAGTCCAGAACTAGTGGGAATAGGTTTAGGGCGAGAGGGGTAAGATATAAAAAGGACCTAAGGGGCAACTTTTACACGCAGAGGGTAGTGCTTGTATGGAATGAGCTGCCAGAGGAAATGGTGGAGGCTGGTACAATTGCAACATTTAAAAGGCATATGGATGGATGTATGAATAGGAAGGGTTTGCAGGGATATGGGCCAAGTGCTAACGAATGGGACTAGATTAGGTTGGGATACCTGGTCAGCAAGGAGGAGTTGGACTGAAGGGTCTGTTTCCATGCTGTATATCTCTATGACTCTATCGATTGCGACTCCTCTGATACTGAAACAGTTCATACCCAAATGTAGCAAGACCTAGACAGCAATCAGATTTTGGCTGATAAATTAAAAGCACTGTTTGTGCCACACAAGTGCCAACAATGACTACTTCTTGCAATTCAGTGGCATTTCTAATGATGAATTGTCATCTCTAATCTTCCTGTGGGTTACTTGACACCATCTACGACAAGGCATGAGACACTTTCAACCATTCACTCTGTCCACCTCCAAGCACCAGCAATGTTAGAGAGTCATAGAGTCATACAGCCTGAAAACAGACTCTTTGATCCAACTTGTCCATGCCGACCAAACTTCCCAAACTAAATGAGATCAAGTAGTTGGGTGGCACGGTGGCACAGTGGTTAGCACTGCTGCCTCACAGCACCAGAGACCCAGGTTCAATTCCCACCTCAGGCGACTGACTGTGTGGAGTTTACACATTCTCCCCGTGTCTGCGTGGGTTTCCTCCGGGTGCTCCGGTTTCCTCCCACAGTCCAAAAATGTGCAGGTTAGGTGAATTGGCCACGCTAAATTGCCTGTAGTGTTAGGTGCAGGGGTAAATGTAGGGGTGGGTGCGCTTCGGCGGGTCGGTGTGGATTTGTTGGGCCGAAGGGCCTGTTTCCACACTGTAAGTAATCTAAACTAATCCCATTTGCCTCTGCCCACATCCTGCGAATAAAAAAAACCTTGTGAATATAAAATATCCAAAGACAGTTTTGAAGATGAGTGGACGAGCTTTTTCCAGCATGTTGGCCAATATCATCCCTTGTGCATACAGATTATCAGTGTCACACTACATATGTAGGTGTTCTGTGTGCCCAAATTTGCTGCCATGTTTCTTCAAATAACCTGCATGGAACAACTTACTGGTTTCTTACTGATTAGAAGCATTGACAACAAATATGACATGCGTATGGTGTCCTGCGTTGGAATGATGATGTCAGAATAATTAGTATCTTGTGTAATTTCTATTTCTGGAGCAGATGCTATCCAGCTGACCCATTGGATCTGTAATATAAACCAGTATAATTAGGGAGTATAAGCACATCAAGTACCAAATTTCCACAGACAGACCAGAATGTTATCGTTGTCAGTAACTCAGTAACAAAGCAAATTACCTATAATACATTGGCATCCAGCTGGTAAAATAGACCCAAAAAATCTAAATTAGTGGAGAAACGCAGCAGGTCTGACAGCATCTGTGGAGAGAAAGCAGAGTCGATATTTTGGGTCCAGTGAATTTCATCAGAACTTCTGATGATGGGTTACTGGAAGTGAAACACTGACTTTGCTTTCTCTGCACAGATGCTGCCAGTCCTGCCGAGTTTCTTCAGCAATTCAGCTTTTGTTTCCGATTTCCAGGATTTGCAGTTTTTTATTTTATACAATATATCTACAAGTGTTTACATAGCTTAATAAGAATTCATATTAAAAGGTTAAAATAGAGAAGACAGGTCTCTTTAGTGTCTTTTCTTTTGCTTAAGCCTTTCCCTGCTATTTCCATAACTGAGGGGGTAGGAGAAAATCTATACCAAGTCATTCAGTGATGTAAATCTTGGTACCCTAAGTTTTCATTCCCTGTGGCAAGGGACTAAGGTTTGCCTACAGCATTTGAAAGTCACTTTAATACAGTAAAAAAGGTAATGTAGAAATGACGTTTGAATGCTAAGTGAAAGTGTTCATTTGTTTTATCTTTGTATAGCTTCATGTCCTTTTGATGTGCTCAGTTTTCTGCTTGTGAAAATCAGGTGAATTAAGTACCAGAAACAAAATATTCAACAAAAAAATTCACTTAGAATGGCTACTTCGAAAATGGGGAGTATATTAAAATATGATTGGTAGAATCTTTTGAGCCTGCTGTGCCCACCACTGGCAATGGGACTATCTTCCTTCCAAAGCCATTTTTTTTGTGTCAAGTTGGGCAAATCTTTTTGTGTTGTACATACTCCACCATCAAGAGTTTTGTGCTAACTTGAATCTGTTGTTGTGAACTAGAGAAAGAAGCAGATTGCCTAACTGATGTTAACAATATGTCCTGAGATCATGCAAACCTATGAATTAGAAGCAGGAGGAAGTAATTCGATTAATCTGTCAGTGTCCAGAATTCCACAATCTTGTCCACACTAATAACATTTGAATTCCTTGTCAAAACAATTGCATACTATATACTGTAGTTGTTATAATTTTCAAATTGGCAGTTGCTTGATTATGTGGCTGATGCTGTTTATATGTAATGAACAGCAAAAAGTGACATGATCTGCCATGTCATAGCAGGTGCATTATACACAGAAGAACAAAAACCTGAAAATATTTAAATCTATCCTATCAGATATCTGGAGTCTGTGAATGAGTTCACAAGTTTCTGTACAGCAAATTGGTAATGTGGGAGCATGTTGCTTGCTGCCATCAAACCAAATTATTTTTAATAAAAATATGCACGAACGTGTGACACGTTCTTTGAGCTTTTATGGTATTTTCATTCACACCCATTTCAATCCACCTAGTAACAGATTTAATAAAATAATTCGAAGAAAAATATTCTTAAGTTATCCAAGGAGATCAGTTCAAGCATTGAATTTCCTGACACCACAGTCCCAGCAATTTACTTACTTCTCTCTCAACATCCTCATCTTCATGACTGGTGCTACTGAAACCAGCATCATCCAACTGGTAATCATATACCAGCCCATTTTCAGGGAAAGGAAGCGCAATCTAGTAACATGCAATGTGGTTATAGATTATTAATTTAAACATTTTAAATTATGCAACACCATTTTACAAAATTACAAAACGTAGTGACCGATCTTGTTCAATTTTCCTTAACTTTAGTTTAATCTGGGTGAGTAAAACAGACAGATGGTCAGTGTTCACACTATTGTTCACACTGCTGCAGTTTGGAAAGACAAATCAGGGCAAGACTTATACACTTAATGGTACGGTCGTGGGAGTGTTGCTGAACAAAGACATCTTGGAGTGCAAGTTCATAGTTCCTTGAAAGTGGAATTGCAGATAGATAGATAAGTGAAAAAGGTGTTTGGTATGCTTGCATTGAGTATAGGAATTGGAGGTCATGTTGCAGCTGTACAGGACATTGGTTAGGCCACTTTTAAGAGTACTGTGCACTGTTTTAGTCTCCCTGCTGTAGGAAGGATGTTATGAAACTTGAAAGGGTTCATTAAAGGTTAGTGGGCAAAATTAAAAAACATGGTACAGAAGGTAAGAAATATTGGCATGGATTGATAATTGGTTGACAGGATGCAGAAAGTGGGAATAAATAGGTCTTTTCTCAGTGGCAGGCAATGGGGTACCATAAGGATCAGTACTTAGGACCCAGCTATTCATATTTTATATATAAATGACCTGGATGAGGGAACCAAATGCAACTTCCAAGAAGAAGTTGTGCACAGGGTGCAAGAAGGCTTCAAGGTTGTTTAGAGAAGTTGAGTGAGTTGGAAAACACATTGCAGATACATTACAATGTGACTAAATATGAAGTTATTTCCTTCGGGTGAAAAACAGAATGGGAGAGCATTATTTAAATGATAATATATTGGCACACATGGTTGTATAAAGACTTCTGGGTGTTCTCGTACAACAGTTAATGAATGTATGAGACAGATATAACAAGCAATTAAAAAGACAAATAACATATTGGTCTTCATTGCAAGAGGATTTGAGTTCACAAATAGGTAACGTTTTATTAGTTTACATGGCTTTGGTGAGACCACATTTGGAGTTTTGCATGCAGTTTTGATCTCCCTACCCAAGATACAATCTACTTCCATAGCTGGAATATAATGGAGATTCACTATATTGATAGCAGTGATAGCAGGATTATCCTATGAGGAGATATTGGTTTGACTGGGTCTGTGTTCAATACAGTTCAGTAGGGTGAGATTGATCTAATTGAAATGTATAAAATTTGAACAATCCGGACAGACTAGATGCAGGGTAGACTATTTAGGACTCAGTTGAGGAAAATTGGTTTCACTCAAAGGTATAAATACTCTAGCGACTGGCATCTTCTATAATTCCCAATTTTCCATTAACATGGCTCGTGCTGTTTCTACACATTTGATGCTCTTGATGTGTTGTTCTAAAGTGCATTGAAAACAAACTTAATTACACTTTTATTAGGTCTCAAGAGGAATTTAAAGGTTAATGAACTGCAGGAGATCTAATGAAGTACTGTTTTCAGAGACTTTAGTCATACATGAATGCATCTTGATGGTAAGGAGAAAAGTAAAATATTAAACTACATTGATTATATTTCCTCCATATTGGAAACAGGCCTTTTGGCCCAGCAAGTCCACACCAACCTTCCAAAGAGTAACCCATCCAGACTCATTTCCCCATCCTATATTCACCCCTGACTAACACATCTAACACCATGGGCAATTTAGCACAGCCAATTCACCTGACCTGCACATCTTTGGATTGTGGGAGGAAACCGGAGCACCCGGAAGAAACCCACGCAGACACGGGGAGAATGTGCAAACTCCATATCGACAGTCACCCAAGGCTGAAATCGAACCTGGTCCCTAGTGCTGTGAGGCAGCAGTGCTAACCACTGAGCCACCGTACCCCCCCTTGAAAACAGAACATTGATGAGTTGAAGGGAGTGAAATAGAACTTATTGACTTTCCAAGGGTTCATAATCTCAATATGCCAATTCAATTAAACAAATGTACCTTTTCCTTTGCCATCTTCTGTCTCATCCAGTCACTGAAAGCAGCATAACTTGCAGCATCACCAGTGCAACCTATACTCCAGATCACGGAGAAAATAAACCAGGGCTCTATTAGGTCAGGTAGAAGTTTCAGTTTCTCACGTGGAGGGCCTCTGTCTCCCTGTTCAAAGAAAAACAAGATTTTTTATTAAGATTAAGAAACACATTTGAAATGTGAAATTGCATAGTATGAGAAACAACTAGATATGAAGAGTCATAAACAATATGGCATGAATAAATAAGTAATGATGGGTGATGCTAAGCTTTTAGGATGAGGCCAGAAGAAAAGATAGACAGTAAAGAATTCTAATATTTTCAAGTGTGGGAAAGTAATATACTTCACAAAAACATTATCAAACAACCTTGACATGGAGCTACGTAAGGGGTCATTAGATTAATAAGGTTTTAAGGAAAATCTTAAAGGAGAATAGAGAGACAGGCAAGTTTATGAAGGAATTCCAGAAATGAAAGTCTCTGCAGTTGAAGGCATATTTGCCAATGGTGAAATAATTATGATCTGTAATTGAGCTCAAATATAGTTGAATAGTTGCAGTCTGAAGGGAGCTGATAGAATATCTGAACAGGAGCAGGTTGTTCAGCCTATTTAGCATTCTCCCAACATTTAATATAATCACGGATGATCAAGCACTTTAATGCCTTTTATCCACACTATACCCATAAATTTTACACCATTGGTAATCAGAATCTATGAATCTCTACTTTAAACATTCTCAAGGACTGAACTTCCACAGCCCATTGGGGTAGAGTTTTCCACATTCACAATTCTCTCAGTAAAAAAAGAATTTCATCTTGGTGCTAAATAGCATCCTCCTAATTTCTAAGTTATGCCCCCTGTCTGAGAATAGGAAAACCACCTCACTTGCATCCACCCTGACTAGCCTTTTAAGTATTTTGTAGTTTTCAATTAGATCATCTCTTATTCTTTGGAACTCGAATGAATAGAGATAGCAAAATGCAAAGCCATTGAGGAATTTGAAAGCAAGGATGGTATTTTGTAAATTGTAGTATTGTTCAATTGGAGTCAATACCAAGGAAGATGGACGATGGTACTTAGGGGGAGAATATTCAAACACTCAAGAAATACACTGGGAAGCTGGGTTCAAATTCAATCCAGCAGTTGGTAGAATTTAAATTTTTAAAAAAGTCTGGAATTAAAAGTCAAAGATGACCATGAAAACATTGTTGATTGTCAGAAGAATTCACCAGGTTCACTGATGGCCCTTGAACCAAGGAAGTCTGTTGTTCTTATCCGTTCCAGGCTACATGTGACTCCCAGACCCAAATGAATATAGTTTACTCTTAATTGTCCTCTGACATGGTTGAATAAGACATAGTTGTTTGAAACCACTTTAAAGTCAAAACAAAAGACTGAAACCTAACAGACCACCTGGCATTGATTTGAACCAGGAATGACAACAGCAAAGGAGAAAGTGAGGACTGCAGATGCTGGAGATCAGAGTCAAGAGTGTGGTTCTGGAAAAACACAGCTGGTCAGGCAGCATCCGAGGAGCAGGAGAATTAATGTTTTGAGCATAAGCCCTTCTTCAGGAATGAGGCCAAGGGGGCTGAGAGATAAATGGGAGAGGGATGGGGCTGGAAGAATGTGATAGGTAGATGAAGGTAGGGGTGAAGGTGATAGGTCGGAGAGGAGGTTGGAGCAGATAGGTGGGAAGGAAGATGGACAGGTAGGACAGGTCAAGAGCTCGGTGCCAAGTTAGAAGGTTGGATGCGGGATAAGATGGGGGGAAGGGGAAATGAGGAAATGGTGAAATCCACATTGATGCCATGTGGTTAGAGGGTTTCAAGATGGAAGATGAGGTGCTCTTCTGCCAGGCATTTGGCAATGGAGGAGGCCAAGGACCTGCATGTCCTTAGTGAAATGGGAGGAGGAGTTAAAGTGTTTGACTACGGGGCGGTGGAGTTGTTTCGTGCGTGTGTCCCAGAGATGTTCTCTGAAGTGTTCTGTAAGTAGGCGTCCTGTCTCCCCAATGTAGAGGAGACCATATTGGGAGCAAAGGATACAGTGAAAGACTTGTGTGGAAGTGTAGGTAAATCTCTGACGGATATGTGGGGAGGGAAATATATCCTTGCTGGTGGTGTCTGTTTGTAGGTGATGGAAATAGCAGAGGATGATGCGATGTATCCGGAGGTTGGTGGGTTGGAAGGACCGGTGTGGGGATGGGGTGGGGCGGTGGGGGTTCTGTCCTTGTTGTGGTCTAAGAGGTGAGGTTTGAGGACAGAGGTACAGTCAGTGGAGGGCATCATTGACCACCTGGGAGGGGAAATTGAGGTCTTTGAAGAAGGAGGCCATCTGGTGTGTTCGGTGGTGGAATTGGAGCAGATGCAGCAGAGGCAGAGGAATTGGGAATAAGGGATAGCATTTTTACAGGAGGCAGCATGGGAGGGGGTGTAGTCCAGGTAGCTATGGGAGTTGGTAGGTTTGTAGTACATGTCCATGTTGAGTCTGTCCCCATTTATAGAGATGGAGAAGTCCAGGAAGAGGAGGGAGGTGTCCGAGATGGTCCAGGAGAACTTAAGGTCAGGGTGGAACGTGACAACAGCAAAGTCAAACCTCAACATTCCTCTTCACTAACATTTTGGGAGTTGGAGTCAAAATTGTGAAAGCTGTCTCACAGACTAGTCATGCAAAGCCTGACATAGACATACTTATGCAGCAAGATGTGAGGAGCCATCAAGAGAAAACAACATACTTGCCCTCATTCTTACCAATCTGATTGCTGCTAATGGATCTGTCATATAGTCATACAGCATGGAAACAGACCCTTTGGTCCAATTCATCACACTGATCAGACATCTCAATGTGACCTAGTCCCATTTGACAGCATTTGGCCCATATCCCTCTAACCCTTTCTATTCATATGCTCATTTAAATGCCTTTTAAATGTTGTAATTGTACTGTCTCCACAATTTCTTCTTGCAGGTTGTTCCATACACCCACCACCTTTTGCATCCATAACAGTTTCGACAGGAGTGATTATTGTACAGACCTTGTGGAGATGAATTCCCATTTTTACACTAAGGAAACCTTCCTTTGTGCAGTGTAGCACTACCAATATGCTAACTAAACAGGATAGATTTTGAACAAATTGATCAATTCAAGAATGGGTATCTATGAGAATTGTACTCAAACACAATCTGCAATCTTATTTGCCCCAGTCTACACTTAACATCAAGCCAAGGGATCAACATTGGTTCAATGGAGACTGCAGGACGGGATGACAGGCGCAGCACCAGGCATACTTAAAAATAAAGTGCTAACCTGGAGAAGCTCCACTCAGATCTACTTGCACAACGAACAACATAGGCAGCAAGTGATAGACAGAACTAAGCAATCTCACAACCAATGGATCTGCACTCCTGCACTCCTACCATATCCAGTTGTGAATGTTGGTGGACAATTAAGCAACTCACTGGGAGAGGTGGCTCTTGTCTTTAATAATGACACACAATGCTGCCACTATTGCCAGTGACAGAGGAAGTGAGTGTTTAAGTTAGTGAATGGAATGCTGCAAAGCAGGCTGCTTTTTCCTGAAAAGTGTCAAGTTTCCTGACCATGTTTGGAGTTGCAGTCATCCAAGTAAGTGGAAAATATTCCAACATGCTCCTGAATTATGCCTTGTAGATACTGGACAGGTTTTGAAAGTCAGAAACTTAGCTACTCATTGCAGAATTCCTAGACTCTGTCCTGCTCTTGCAGCCATAGTATTTATATAGCTGTCCAGTTCAGTTTCTGGTCAATGGTAAGTCCTAGGATGCTGGTGGGGATTCTCTAATAGTAATACCACTGGATGTCATAAGGAGATGTTAAATTCTTCCTTGCTGGAGATTGTCTGGTGCTTGTGTGGCAGAAATGTTACTTGCCAGTTTTTACCCTAACTCTGAATGTTGCTGCCTCAGCATTTGGGGAGATATTAATCGTACTGAAGATTGTGTAATCATGAGTAGACATCCTCACTTCTCACCTTATGATGCGGGGAAGATCATTGATGAAGCAATTGAAAATAATTGTGCCTAGGACACTGCGCAGAGGAACTCCTGCAATTATATCCTGATACTAAGCTGATTGGTCTCCAACAATTACAACTATTGTCCTTCGTACTAGGTATGACTCCAATGAGTGAAGCGTTTTCTCCCTAATTCCCACTGACTCCAGCTTTGCTAGGGTTTTTAGAAGCCCTAATCAATTAAATGCTGCCTTCTGTCAAGGATAGTCACTCTCATCTTTTGAGTTCAGTCTTCGGTCGATGTTTGGACCAAGGCTGTAATGAGATCAGGTGCTAATCTCAATCCATTATGAAACCTAGTTATTGCCAAGCATTTGACGCTTCACAGAAAGTTGACCTCACCTTTCATCACTTTGCTGATAATCAAGGGTCAACTGTTTGGGTGATAATCGGACAGTTTAGTTTGCACCTGCTTTTTGTGGAGGGTTGGGGTGAATTTCAACAATGCCAAGTAGATGCCAGTGTTATAGCTGGATTGGAATAGATTGGTTAGGGGTGCAAGTCTTCAGCAATATAAACAGATGACAATGCTTTCAGTTGTATTCTTGATGTCAGGTGGAGCAAATTGAATTGGCTGAAAACTGGCATCTGTGATGCTGGGGAAGTCAGGAGGAGAAAGTGAGATGGTGGAGATCAGAGTCAAAATGTGTGGTGCTGGAAAAGCATACCTGGTCAGGCAGCATCCAAGCAGCAGGACGCATGACATTCCTGATGAAGAGCTTATGTTTGAAAAGTCAGGAGGAGGCCAAGATGGACCATCTGCTCAGCACTTCTGGCTGAAGATCCTTCAGGCTTGTATGCTGGGTTTTGAATTATGATATTTGTGAAGGCTCATCCTTCAATTAATTGTTTAATTGTCCATATTATTCATGACTGGATGTAGTAAGTCTGCAGATCTTAGATCTGATTTGTTGACTGTAGAATTACTGCTCTGTCTATCACAAACTGCTTCTGTCTGGCATACAAGTACTGATATGTTATAGCTTTAGCAGGTTTTTAAATACACACTGTGCTACTCTAGGCATGTTCTCCTGCACTCTTCACTTAATCAGGGTTAATCCTATTTAGCAGTGGTATAACATGCTGCAGGGCACCCTTCAATGTGAAGATGGGATTTCATCTTCACAGGGACAATGCAGTGCTCGCTCCAGTGATATTGTCAGGGATAGGTTGAACTGCGACAGATAGATCAGTTAAGATGACAGCAAGTGGGTTTTCAACTTCTGTACTTCTGTTATGTCTGCCTGACCAGTGGGACACAATGTATGCAGGGATGGTGAGTCTGAGACTTACTCCTGCTGAGTAGACTATATGTTCATGTGAATATGATTATTTCTAGTTTTGGCTTGACTGTTCTGTAGGACAGTTCTCCCAATGTTGGCACAAATCGTTAAGTACTAGTAAGGTGGACTTTATATGATCAAGTGTGTTGAGTGTGCCTCTATTTATCCAGATCTAATGCCTACTTGAAGCAGGATGATCCAATCAGTTTAATTTCTGCTATGCTCTGTCAAGGTTAAAAGTCAACCTTATGCTGTGGGGCTGGGGTCACATGTAGCCAACAGTGAATAATGGTAGATTATCTTCTCTAAATGACAATGGGAAACCGGGTGCATATTTATGAGAGCCTGTTAGTTTTATAGTCACCCACACTTACTGGTTTTATTCCAGGAACATTCAGTGGAAAATGATTAAAACAAGGGACTACGGGATTAAACTAGTAAAACGTAAACTTAGAACTAAAATGTAAACTTAGAAGATTTTCTTCTCACAGAGATCATTACATAGAATTAAGTTCTGGACACAGTGATGAAAGCAAAGCACCAAATCAGGTGAGAAAGGAATATGTTTCTGCATATCATGTTAACTGGTACCAGCACCATCAACCTGACTTCCCCATTCCCAACCTGGTTAACACTAAGTGATGGGAGATAAAACTGAGACTATAATTTCTTCTTCAACTATTAATGCTGGAAAATCATACATCCTTATAACACTCTGTATCAAGGAATATTTCTTACTCTTTCTTTGGTTACTTTTATCTTTAACTTTAAATGCATGGTGCATAGTTTTAAACATTCAACTACCAAAAACCATCTGCTTCTATCGTCTCTAAACACTTCCAGAATTTGGCATAACACGTAGTTATAATTATGAGATTCTCTGTTTGTAGGTTATTTTCAATCTTGAGAACAAGTTGTTGGCATACAGTAAGTCTGGATTTGCTGCAAACATTGAAAAGGGAACTGAAAATGTTCTAACTTTGAACAACATTACTGCATTTAGAAGGTAATTGGCTATTGAGTCCAGTCACCCCATGACCTAGATTTTATTTGATTATCCTCAGGATTTGTAAAGATTTCGCAGAACTTCTTTCCTAGATTGGTTTAAACACCTTTCCTTGATATTTCTGCCTTTTGCAGGTACTAATGTCTCTGGTTGGTAAGATGGATAGACATTATGATAGATTGCAAGCACATAACTGACAGTGCATCCTTTTGTCTGTTTGTGAAAAAGAAATATAAAGTTCTGAATAATTGATCTGTTATAATCTGACCTCTCTTAGGATCAAAGGCTTAAAGAAGCAATCCATCAGTTTGAGGAGACTGCAGGTAAGATTACTGTCCACTGAGGCAATCACCTCTTTCACTGTTACTCGCACAAAAAAGATTGACTCCTGTAAGAAAAGAAGGAGTAAAAACAGTTTAATCTATAAACCGGTTTATGTTGTGTCAATTAACAAAGGAGGACCAAGAAACCAACAACTAATCCTAGTTAGATGAGGCAGGACCATTCTCTGACATATCGAGTAATGTCTACATTTATGTTAATAGAATATGTACTGATAGCCTGGATAATTATGCATCCCATATGAACAGAACATAATCATTTCTAGCAAATTCTGCAGGAGTAAGTCATAAATGCATTTTCCATGTAAATTCCCAGCACATCATTTGGCAGTAACAGGCAGGGTTCTGCAGGTGAGGAAGTGGGACAGGGGAATACAATGCTTTTTAATGGACATAGTTATTTTCTCAAGCAAGAATTATATTTACAATGTATAGATTTATAATTGAAACATTGATGGTTCATAGATTTGCTGCTGCATGAAAGGGGGAAAAATTGCCCTGTTTCACAGTAGGGTATTTCTACTGAACATTGATATTGGACACCCAGCAGGAGATGGCAAAAATTGGTCAATGCAGCCAGACTACACAAAGATGGTGGCAAATACAACTAATGTCTGATGACCTGAATTATTTCACAAAATGGGTATTATATAGTTGAAAAAGAGACATTGTAGGACTATATATATTAATCTGGATAAATGAAACTAATTGGATAATTGTTTCAAAGTGCTGACATACACAATGGATTGAATGATTTTATCACTCTATGCCTCTGAAATAGTGACTCAACAAGAGAGACACGAGGACTGTGTATAGGCAATGGGGGCTGTGGGGTGTTGGGCGGGAGGGTGAAACATATAAGAATAGGGAATGTATCCTCAACCAATCATATGCATGCTTATTGCCCTATTTACAGTGGCATATTTGTGTTGTGCAAATGTCCCATCTTTGAGAAACAGGCAATTTTATTAACATATTTAAATAAGCTTCCCTCAAGACAGTTAGGAACCTGATTTAAATTTAACAGTTGCCATGAACACAATCTGCTTGGCTACCATGAGGGAAAGGGAAGAAAAAATTATTTTGAGGTCCAGCCATTAAGTCTATGGGAACTCCATATTCCTGACCTTGCCAAGATTTCCTCTCACCAAGGATTTCCTGTAAACATAAGGTTTACATTCACTAGTCATACAGTGTCAAACAATTCTTCCTTCTTTTCAGTCTTCTTTCAAATTGCATTACAATATAACAAGCCATAATGATTCAACTAGGAACCCTGCATTTTTCCTTCCACCTTCCAGATCCAGGCTTAAACATTGGAAATGCTTTTGGTAATAGTGTTGCTTCAATTGTTATGCATTCTAAATTGAATGCATTATTTTTCACAGAATGGTGACAGATCAACCACCTGAGCATTCTCTAGCTTTGATATTTAGATACAGAGGTTGTGCAACTCCATCTGCCATCACTCTGTTCCCAGGTCTATCTGTTTAATCTCAACCATATTTATAAATATTCAAGTACAGAAACATAACTTCTGAGTTTTTTTCAATGTCAAATTATTTGCTGACCTCCAGAAAACGGTGAAAGAGAGATTCCAGTTGACCTTTAAATGGTTCTATAGCTGGGGGAACTTGTCTCAGCCAGCATTCAGTAAATGGTTCCAATCCCAAAATACTAGGCTCCAAGTAGACCATCCCACAGCGAGATACGGTGGCAGGAGAGGCCACTGCCAAATCCTGTACTTCAAACATCATTGTCATCACCTCAAATATAAAAATACACAGATTACTCAGCGTTTTCTTACTCCCATTCTGGGTTCCAAGACACAAAATATATATCTTGCATTTATTTAAAATGTTATTTTGTGAATTAGTGGTATTGCATTCAAACATTTAGACAAAAATGGAAATATTCAGCAGGTCAGCCATTTCTGTGAGATGGGAGGGCAAAGTTAATGTTTTAGGTCGATGACTATTCACTATGGCCAGATCATGTTACAGCCGGATAGTTTGAGAGGGAACAGCCAGGGATGCAGAGACAGAAAAAAAAAACACAATAATAGAAAGACAATGATCTTTAAAGTGATTAGGTGGAGGCAGAAGGACCTTAAATGAAAGCTGTCATAATATTAAAATCAGAAAGGGATGCAATGAGAGACATTAGAGAATTAAAAGATGTGATATTTATAAATTACTTGGATGAGGGAGTGGAAGGATGGGTTAGTAAGTTTGCTGATGGCATGAAGATTGATGGAGTTGTGGATAGTGTGGAGGGCTGTTGTAGGTTGCAACAGGACATTGACAGGATGCAGAGCTGGGCTGAGAAGTGGCAGATGGAGTTCAACCTGGAAAAGTGTGAAGTGATTCATTTTGGAAGGTCAAATTTAAATACAGATTGCAGGGTTTAAGGCAGGATTCTTGGCAGTTTGGAGAAACAGAGGAATCTTGGAGTCCACCTGCAGCTGCAGCTCTATAAAGCCCTGGTTAGACCACACTTGGAATATTGTGTTCAGTGTAGGAAGGATGTGGAAGCTTTAGAGAGACTGCAGAGGAGATTTACCAGGATGCTGTCTGGACTGGAGGGCATGTCTTACATAGAAGGGTTGAGGGAGCTAGGACTTTTCTCATTGGAGCAAAGAAGGATGAGAGGTGACTTGATAGAGATGTACAAGATGATGAGAGGCATAGATAAAGTGGACAGCCAGAGACTTGTTCCCAGGAAATGGCTATCACGGGGGGGCATAATTTTAAGGGGAATGGAGCGAAGTTTAAGGGAGCTGTCAGAGGTAGGTTATTTTCACAGAGTGATGGGTGCATGGAATGCACGGTCAGCAGTGGTGGTATCACGGTCAGATACATTAGGAATATTTAAACGACTCTTAGATTAGGAAAAAAGGTCGGCACAACATTGAGGGTCAAAGGGCCAGTAGTGTGCTGTATTGTTCTATGTTCTATGCATGTAACAGCAATGATAGGAGTTTCTGTTTGAAATCAATGGTGTCTTGCACTTTTTGGAATTCAATGTTGGTAGTAAAATTGACTGCCCTTTGTGGCTTATCTACGTAAAATGGTGTGTACCACTGAGCATTTGTAAATAGGGTATCAGTGACCTGCGTATGTAAAATTTGCTGCCACTGTGAGACACTGCCAATGTCCACGACTGATCCTGGGAAGGATCCAGAAGTGAAATTAAAATCTACTTTGACTTTAACAACTACTGGCAAGGCATGATGAATACTACTTCAAGTCTTCATATGCATTTAACAGGTCATCTTTCTTATAAATTTTATCCATAAATTCTATTATAAACTTCAAAATTTCTGCAATTTCCAACTTACTGCATCCCAGGAAATATTTTACTTCTGAAGAAGTAAAATACTGCAGAAATGATAACATTATTTCAAACTTGAGTTCCAAAGAAGTCTTTGGAAGTAAAACATTATTTCTTTCTTCACAGATGCTGCCAGATCTGCTGAGCGTCTTTTGCATTTTATGCTTTTATAACAATAGCGTGGAAATGGTATCAATCTCATTCTTCCTCTGGCCATGTGATTCAGACTCAGAGAACATCAGAGGATAATGAGATCCTGACAAGTTAAACTTCCATTTTGCACAATGGCTGCTTGGGTTTTAGCTTAATATCCAGAAACGTATCACAGCCTCTAATTTCATTTTGAGGCAATCATCATCTGTTACCCCATACTAAAATTTAATAACCAGCTGGAGAAAGATAAGCCATATTTTTTGATAAGCTTTTATTTACAGGGACATGTATGCACATCATCAACCTCACAACCATAACTTTAACCAGCTCCTTTAAAAAGCACAGGTGAGTTCCCAATCAATGCACACTACCTGAATATATTGAAGATGGGGGGGGAGGGGGGTGCCGTGCAGCATAGTGGTTCAGTGGTTAGCCCTGCTGCCTCAAAGCACGGGGCACCCGGGTTCAATTCCAGCCTCAGACGATTGTCTGTGTGAAGTATGCACATTTTCTCCATGTCTGCGTGGTTTTCGTCTGGGTTCTGTGGTTTCCTCCCACTGTCCAAAGATGTGCAGGTATGGTGGATTGCCCATGCTAAATTACCCATAGTGGCCAGGGATGTGTAGGAGGCTAGGTGGATTAGCCGTTTGAAATGCAGGATTACAGGGATAGAGGGGGGATTGAGTCCAGATGGGAAGCTCTTTGGAGAGTAGCTGTGGACCGAGGGGCCCAATGGTTTGTTTCGGATTCTATGGTATACAGTTAGCAACTCTATAATCAAGAAGAATAAGGAAAGTAAGTGCTATAAAAGACTACACTTGTAAGCTCCTATCAATGTTCCACACGATCCTGAATGGAAAATATATCATTTTCTTTTACTATTGGTGGGTCATATCATGGAACTCTCTAGTTTACAGCACTCTAGGTATACATACATCACATTGATTGCAGCTGATCAAGGAGGTGGCTCATGTCACTTTCTCAAGGACAATTAGGAGTGAGCAATAGCTTGCATCCCAAGATCAAATGAAATCAATGCCAAACGTCTGATCAAAGAGATTGGCTTAAAAAGCATCTTTAAAGGAGAGAGAACTTGAAACAAGAGAGTTAGAAGGAAATCCCTCAGGCCAAGGCAATTGAAAGCATAGCTGTAGAAGAAAGGGAATTATTACTTTTTTTCTGAGAATAGATATAAGCATATGAAAAAAAACTATATCACAGTGACATCCAATTACATGGAGCTGGAGTAAAATGTCTTCTCCTGGCATCTTATGTATAGTTATGTTCAATAAAGCCTGTTGCTGTTCATTTAGAAGAGTTTAGATCTCATCTTACAACAACAACCACCAATGATGAGCGATTGAATCAAACTCATTTATTTCCGGTTTCCATAGCCAAGTTAAATGTCAACTTGTCAGTTAGCAATCAATGAGTAAGATGGAGAAATGGGGCAAAATAATAGATTTTATATGCTTCTATTAAAGAACAGAAATATTTAAACACAACATTTTCTAATACACTCATATTTATATTGTAGTACAATTGTAAAACTTTACTCTTCTCTATGATTTCAGTAGAGGGAAGACAAATTATTCAGATTCATATTTAACTGCTGTGATGTTATTGACCAAGATGCTCTGAGTTTTGGAGATCATGGAGGCAAGAAGGCAAAGGCAATGCGCAAAGATTTAGTGTGATGTAGTGCCTGAAATGCATTGAGGTAGAGACGGAAGGATAAAGCTATGTCCTTTGATGACCACAGATCATTCAGCATCAGATAGGGTAAAGTCAGAGGGTATGGTGAATATATGGCAAAATGTAGATTAGATGGAGAAATATGGTTGGATGGAAGGTGAGACTGGTACAGTTGAGAACAGAAGTGAGTTAAACAGTCAGGGCAGGTACGGACAAGGTAGGACTAATAAATTAAACTGCATTTATTTCAATTCAAGGGGCCTAACAGGGAAGGCAGATGAACTCAGGGCATGGTTAGGAACATGGGACTGGGATATCATAGCAAGTACAGAAACATGGCTCAGGGATGGGCAGGACTGGCAGCTTAATGTTCCAGGATACAAATGCTACAGGAAGGATAGAAAGGGAGGCAAGAGAGGAGGGGGAGTGGTATTTTTGATAAGGGATAGCATTACAGCTGTGCTGAGGGAGGATATTCCTGGAAATACATCCAGGGAAGTTATTTGAGTGGAACTGAGAAATAAGAAAGGGATGATCACCTTATTCGGATTGTATTATAGACCCCCTAACGATCAGAGGGAAATTGAGAAACAAATTTGTAAGGAGATCTCATCTATCTGTAAAAATAATAGGGTGGTTATGGTAGGGGATTTTAACTTTCCAAATTTAGATTGGGACTGCCATAGTGTTAAGGGATTAGATGGAGAGGAATTTCTTAAGTGTGTACAAGACAATTTTCTGATTCATTATGTGGATGTACCTACTCGAGAAGGTGCAAAACTTGACTTACTTTTGGGAAATAAGGCAGGGCAGGTGACTGAGGTGCCAGTGGGGAAGCACTTTGGGGCCAGCGACCATAATTCCATTAGATTTAAAATAGTGATGGAAAAGGACAGACCAGATCTAAAAGTTGAAGTTCTAAATTGAAGGAAGGCCAATTTTGACAGTATTAGGCAATAACTTTCGAAAGCTGATTGGGGGCAGGTAAAGGGACAGCTGGAAAATGGGAAGCCTTCAGAAATGAGATAACGAGATTGCAGAGAAAGTATATTCCTGCCAGGGTGAAAGGAAAGGCTGGTAGGTATAGGGATTGCTGGATGACTAAAGAAATTGAGAGTTTGGTTAACAAAAAGAAGAAAGCATATGTAAGATATAGACAGATCGAGTGAATACTTAGAAGAGTATAAAGGAAGTAGGAGTATACTTAAGTGGGAAATCAGGAGGGCAAAAAGGGGACATGAGATAGCTTTGGCGAATAGAATTAAGGAGAATCCAAAGAGTTTTTACAAATACATTAAGGACAAAAGAGTAACGAGGGAGAGAATAGGGCCCCTCAAAGATCAGCAAGGCAGCCTTTGCTTGGAGCGGCAGAAAATGGGGCAGATACTAAACAAGTATTTTGCATCAGTATTTACTGTGGAAAAGGATATGGAAGATATAGACTGTAGGGAAATAGATGGTGACATCTTGCAAAATGTCCATATTACAGAGGAGGAAGTGCTGGATATCTTGAAACACATAAAAGTGGATAAATCCCCAGGACCTGATCAGGTGTACCCGAGAACTCTGTAGGAAGCTAGGGAAGTGATTGCTGGGCCTCTTGTTGAGATATTTGTATCATCGATAGTCACAGGTGAGGTGCCGGAAGACTGGAGGTTGGCTAACATGGTGCCACTGTTCAAGAACGGTGGTAAGGACCAGGGAACTGTAGACCAGTGAGCCTGACGTCAGTGTTGGGCAAGTTGTTGGAGGGAATCCTGAGGGACAGGATGTACATGTATTTGGAAAGGCAAGGACTGATTAAGGGTAGTCAACGTGGCTTTGTGTGTGAGAAATCATGTCTCACAAACTTGATTGAATTTTTTGAAGAAGTAACAAAGAGGATTGATGAGGACAGAGCGTTAGATGTGATCTACATGGATTTCAGTAAGGCGCTTGACAAGGTTCCCCATGGGAGACTGATTAGCAAGGTTAGATCTCACGGAATACAGGGAGAATTGGCCATTTGGATACAGAACTGGCTCAAAGGTAGAAGACAGAGGGTGGTGGTGGAGGATTGTTTTTCAGACTGGAGGCC
>NC_057727.1:65224244-65229025 GCF_004010195.1 Chiloscyllium plagiosum
TGGCAGATGGAGTTTAATTCAGATAAATGCGAGGTTCTGCATTTTGGGAAAGCAAATCTTAGCAGGACTCATACACCTACTGGTAAGGTCCTAGGGAGTGTTGCTGAACAAAGAGACCTTGGAGTAGAATAGTGAAGAAGGTGTTAGGTGTGTTTTCTTTTATTGGTCAGAGTATTGAGTACAGGAGTTGGGAGGTCATGTTGCGGCTATACAGGACATTGGTTAGGCCACTGTTGGAATATTGCGTGCAATTCTGGTCTCCTTCCTATCGGAAAGATGTTGTGAAACTTGAAAAGGTTCAGAAAAGATTAACAAGGATGTTGCCAGGGTTGGAGGATTTGAGCTATGGGGAGAGGCTGAACAGACTGGGGCTATTTTCCCTGGAGCGTCGGACGCTGAGAGGTGAACTTATAGAGGTTTACAAAATTATGAAGAGCATGGTTAGGGTAAATAGACAAAGTCTTTTCCCTGAGTCGGGGAGGCCAGAACTAGAGGGCATAGGTTTAGGGTGAGAGGGAAAATATATAAAAGAAGACTAAGGGGCAACGTTTTCACACAGAGGGTGGTACGAGTATGGAATGAGCTGCCAGAGGAAGTGGTGGAGGCCGGTACAATTGCAACATTTAAGAGGCATTTAGATGGGTATATGAATAGGAAGGGTTTGGAGGGATATGGGCTGGGTGCTGGCAGGTGGGACTAGATTGGGTTGGGATATCTGGTCGGCATGGACAGGTTGGACTGAAGGGTCTTTTCCATGCTGTACATCTCTATGACTCTATGAGAGGGGAAGAAAGTGGGCCATCAATTCCCTTGAATGGATCCTGTTTTCAATAAAGGAAGAAAAAAAGTTTCTTGTTAAAGTGATTCCCATACAAAGCCTTGAAATGTTGCTGTTGATTTCCTCACCCACCTCCAGCCAAGCTGTAGTGATTGCAAGGAGGTCAGCCAATTGGACCTCATAGAATATGTTAATCTGGTCTAATTAGGGAGTTCTGTCTGACAGATTAAAAAAAGGAGTGTAAGAGATTCTGGCACTCTGAGAGCTGTCTCCAAAAGGGTAGTATTAGAGTCAAGGACACTCCACATGTAAATAAAGGGTTACTTGATAATGGGATACTGGCCTGTGTGGAGTTATTATACAAGCAACTTTTGTGGCATTTGCAGATCTCACCTTCCCTTTGCTGGAGAACAGAATCTCACTCCACTGATTACAGCAATCTATGGAGTGAAGAGAAACCTAAATTCATTATGAAACTTCTCCATCTTCAGCCATCCACCTTCAATTATTTCTAAATTCCACTTTTGAATTGCCCTTTAAATCCTGAAGTTTAGATTGAGCTGTAACAAAGCATCCACAACTTCATGGAGTACAGAATGTCCCAACTCTGATTGAAGAAATTCCTCTTCAAATAATTGGTCTCTTACACTCTGTAGGTCCTCAGCACAAAAAAAGAATTAAAATGTCATAAGCAGAGGGATGGAAGTTCCTTCTGCATTTACCACACAATATCAGATCAGTCTGCCCCAATGCAAATCCTAGCGAATGTTGGAGCCTAGCTGTAAGTGAGCCAATGACCAATTTCCAAATTATGGAATTAACCCACAAAGTTTTTTGGTTTCATTACTTCTTTTTTCCTACCTCAGTGAGTTTGATGATTTCTCCAGAGCTGAGGCATAGTTTCTTGTTATCATCCAGGACAGTATTCATGTTTTCAATCCACACTGCATCAACAGGCCCATCAAACATGTACCATTTTTTTACACGGTCAGTGGCTGCAGATCCACCCCGTATTAAAGATGATAGAATGCCATCTGTCCTATTATAGAGGCAAAGAGCAGTTTGTGTAGAAATTGGCCTCTTGCTAAAGCATGGTACAATTCACACTCAATAATGCTTATTTCTTGATAAACATTTATTTTCACATTTAAAAACTTGTCTCCATGAACTGTGCCTGCTGCATTATGAAAGATCTATCTTTCATTTAAGTTATTAAACTAAGCCCCATCTACTCAGGGGTTCATGTAAAGGATCCCATAGCATATTGGGAAAAAAAGAAAAAGGAATTCTCTGGTTTCTTGGCCAATATTGCCTTTAATTATCTTCAGTAAAACGGATTATCTGGCCACCCGTGAATTGCTGTTTGTGGGATACTGACAATATGCAAATTGTGCACATTGTAAAAAATGATTACACTTCACAAAAGTACTTAATTAGATTTAAATTGCTTTGGAGCATCATAAAAATGTAAAACATATATGGCCCAGCAAGTCAGTATGACGATAGCTGATCTTGGACTTAATTCCACTTTCTCACTCATATCCCTTAATTTACTGAGAGAACAAAGGCTGTGTACCACAGTCTTAAATATATTCAATGACAAATCATCCACAACCTTATGGAATCACAACTCGTTGAATGAAAAATTCCTTTTCAACTCAATCCTAAATGATTGGTCCCTAACCTGAAACCCAATTTCTTTGTTCTAAATTTCTTGGTCAATATCAACCTGATAGCATGAAAGCCCTATAAAAACACAAGGCTTCCTTTTTTAGTACAGCATATTGCTTTAAATTCCTGAATTCAAGTAGCTTAATAGAATTTACACTTTACGCTTTAAACTGATTCTTGATCAGTTTCTATGATTTTCATTACTAGTAACATTGCATTCTGCAGTAAAATTGTAATTTTGCAGTGTTATTGCATTATGTAGAGACTATGCTACAATTTCGCTGTGGTAATGGTTTAATATGAACCAACCATACTTACCATTCATGAGTTAAAAGATCGAATTCCCCATATAGTTGACCCATGGTGATGGATTTAGGGTTGAGGACAAACACAGAGACTTTTTCATAATTTTCTCCACTGCTAGACATCTGCCCTCTTAAGGCTGACATTGCTGCTGCTAGAACTTCATAACACTAGGTAAAGAAGTAACAAAAATAAAAGCGGGATTTGAATATTATAGAGGAAGTTTATTTCTTTCGTCTGTAAAATAAATGCCAATTTATGTTAGCTGACTGCTTGTCAGCAGATTTAAATTATAGCATCATGCTCTAACAAAAGTCAGGTATTCACATTTTTATTTGTTTGCCACTTCCAATTGTGGTTGGTTTGTCATTGTAAATTATATAGAACTATTATGTCCAATTATTTATAAATACATTTAGCTGTGAGATAATCAAGTTACTCTACACTCAACATGGTAAGTGTTAATTTTTAATTAGCGTTTAAATGCTGAATAAAGACAAACACATCTGTAAATTATCAGCAGTGGCACCATTTTGGCATTACTCATATGTATCCAAACATTCACTCTGCATATTATGCTGAAATTCATTCTCTTGTGTTTGTGTCAACAGATTGCAAAATGATTCAGCTAGTGCCAGGATGAAACAGAAAGCATTCCCACCAGATAAGCATCAGTCGAGCATCAGTATGGAAACATCTGATTCAAGGAAATCAGATAAGCTGGAGGAGTGGTGACAAGAGAATAAACATCAATGAAGAGAAACAAATAGAGGAGAGAACAGATAAACATAAATGAACAGAGATGAACAGGTGAATAGAGAGTTAAAGGCTTGGGATCATGCGTATACCATTCAGCTCATCTGTTCTGCCTTTCAATGAAATCATAGCTGATTGGATAACCTTTATATAACCTCCATTTTACTGCCTTTTTCCAGTAACCCTTGATTTTTAATCAATCTCAGCCTTGAATATACTTAACGATACAGAATTGACAATCTTCTTGTGATAAAGAATTCCACAGATTCACAACCCTCTGAAAGAAGAAATTCTTTCCTGGCATGGTGGCTCACAGTGCCAGGGACCCGGGTTTGATTCCTGCCTCGGGTGACTGTCTGTGTGGAGTTTGCACATTCTCGAGGGTTTACACCCCTCTGCGAGGGTTTCCTCCCATAAACCAAAGATATGCCGGTTAGGTGAACTGGCCATGCTAAATTGCCCATTGTGTTCAGGGATGCGAAGGTTAGGTGCATTAGTCGGGGTAAATATAAGATAATAGGGTCTGGGTGGGTACTCTTCAGAGGGTCAGTGTGGACTGTTGGGTCAAAGGGCCTGTTTCCACACAGTAGGCATGCTATGATTCTATCTATCTCTGTCCCTAGAGGGCAAACAGATTATGTCTTCTGATCCGAAACTTTCTCACAAGGTAGGACAATGTCTTTGCAGCTATACTGTCAAGTCCCCTAAGAAACTTGCATGATTCAGTAGGTCGCCTCTCATTCTTCTAAACTCCAATGAGTTTAGACCAACAGACTCAACCTCTTTACTCAAAAGACAATCCTTCTTTACCTGAGATCAACTTAGTCAACCTACTCTGGACTGCCTACAAATATCAGTATAAATTTCCTTTGATAAAACACTATTCCCCCTGTGGTCTAACTACTGCCTTGTATACTAGGAGAAAGTGAGGACTGCAGATGCTGGAGATCAGAGCTGAAAAATGTGTTGCTGGAAAAGCACAGCAGGTCAGGCAGCATCCAAGGAGCAGGAGAATCGACGTTTCGGACATAAGCCCTTCTTCAGGAATGAGAAAGGTGTGCCAAGCAGGCTAAGATAAAAGGTAGGGAGGAGGGACTTGGGGGAGGGGCATTGGGAATGCAATATGTGGAAGGAGGTTAAGGTGAGGGTGATAGGCCGGAGAGGGGGTGGGGGCGGAGAGGTCGGGAACAAGATTGCAGGTCAAGAAGACGGTGCTGAGTCCGAGGGTTGGGACTGAGATAAGGTGGGGGGAGGGGAAATGAGGAAGCTGGAG
>NC_057727.1:65229369-65243233 GCF_004010195.1 Chiloscyllium plagiosum
AAGGATGATACAATGTATCTGGAGGTTGGTGGGGTGGTAGGTGAGGACCAGTGGTGTTCTGTCCTGATGGCGATTGGAGGGGCAGGGTTCAAGGGCAGAGGAGCGGGAAGTGGAGGAGATGCGGTGGAGAGCATCGTCAACCACGTCTGAGGGGAAATTGCGGTCTTTGAAGAAGGAGGCCACCTGGGTTGTTCAGTATTGGACTTGGTCCTCCTGGGAGCAGATGCGGCAGAGGCGAAGGAATTGGGAATATGGGATGGCATTTTTACAGGTGGCAGGATGGGAGGAGGTGTAATCTAGGTAGCTGTGGGAGTCGGTCGATTTATAGTAAATTTATAGTCGATTTATAGCTTCGTCGGTTATGTGGAACAGTCCATCTTCCGCAGCTACACTGGCACCACCCCCCACCTTTTCGTCTGCTACATTGATGACTGTATCGGCGCTACCTCGTGCTCCCACGAGGAGGTTGAACAGTTCATCCACTTTACTAACACCTCCTACCCCGACCTCAAATTTACCTGGACCGTCTCAGACTTCTCCCTCCCCTTCCTAGACCTCTCCACTTCTATCTCCGGCGACCCACTCAACACGGACATTTACTATAAATCGATTGACTCCCACAGCTACCTAGATTACACCTCCTCCCACCCTACCCCCAGTAAAAACGCCATCCCACATTCGCAAATCTTTGCCTCCGCCGCATCTGCTCCCAGGAGGACCAAGTCCAATACCGAACAAACCAGATGGCCTCCTTCTTCAAAGACCGCAATTTCCCCTCAGACGTGGTTGATGATGCTCTCCACCGCATCACCTCCACTTCCCGCTCCTCCGCCCTTGAACCCCATCCTTCCAATCGCCACAGGACAGAACCCCACTGGTCCTCATCCTTCGTCATTTCCGCCACCTCCAGACAGACCCCACCACCAAGGATATCTTTCCCTCCCCTTCCACTATCAGCGTTCCAGAAAGACCACTCCCTCCACGACTCCCTCGTCAGGTCCACACCCCCCCATCAACCCAACCTCCACTCCCGGCACCTTCCCCTGCAACCGCAAGAAATGCAAAACTTGCGCCCACACCTTCTCCCTTACTTCCCTCCAAGGCCCCAAGGGATCCTTCCATATCCACCACAAATTCATCTGCACCTGCACCTTCAGACACATCATTTACTGCATCCACTGCACCCGATGTGCCCTCCTCTACATTGGGGAGACAGGCTGCCGACTTGCGGAAGGTTTCAGAAAACACCTCTGGGACACCCGCACCAACCAACTCAACCGCCCCGTGGCGGAACACTTTAACTTCCCCTCCCACTCAGCCAAGGACATGCAGGTCCTTGGCCTCCTCCATCGCCAGACCATGGCAACACGACGACTGAAGGAAGAGCGGCTCATCCTCCACCTAGGAACCCTCCAACCACAAGGGATGAATGCAGATTTCTCCAGCTTCCTCATTTCCCCTCTCCCACCTTATCTCAGTCCCAACCCTCGGACTCAGCTCTGCCTTCTTGACCTGCAAACTTGTTCCCGACCTCTCCGTCCCCACCCCACTCCGGCCTATCACCCTCACCTTAACCTCCTTCCACCTATTGCATTCCCAATGCCCCTCCCCCAAGTCCCTCCTCCCTACCTTTTATCTTAGCCTGCTTGGCACACCTTCCTCATTCCTGAAGAAGGGCTTATGTCCGAAACATCGATTCTTCTGCTCCTTGGATGCTGCCTGACCTGCTGCGCTTTTCCAGCAACACATTTTTCAGCTACTGCCTTGTATACGTTTGGTAAGACTTCCTTATTTTTAATTCCATTCCATTTGAAATAAAGGCCAAATTTAATTAGCCTTCACTATTATTTGTTGAAATTTATGCTAGCTTTTTGTGATTTATGCACAAGAACACCTAAAACATTCTGTGCTATAACTTTCTGCCGTGATTCTCCATTTAAATAATATTCAGCTCCTCCATTCTCCCAGACAAAGTGCATAACCTCACGTTTTGTCCCATGACATTTCATCTTCTAAGTTTGTGCTCACTTACTTAACCTGTTTACATCCCTCTGTAGACTCTTTGTGTCATCCTGTTTTTCAGTTAGGAAACTGTCAATCTATAATTGTGGTCCCAACACTGATTTCTGTGACACTCCACTTTACACATTGCCATTCTGAAAATTCCCTCTCCCAACTCTTTGCAAAACCCTTCACAAATACCCTTAGAGACCCCTGCATAAAATGGTTCAGAATAGATTTCAGTGCTGCTGTACCATCTCTATCAGCAGGTAGGAGAGTATCAGGAACCTACGGAGCACCAAAAATGAATAGCAAGTTCAAGGTACACGTCAAGAGAGTTTTTGCAGACAGAGAGTCTAAGTGCATATGCAGAGCTCAATATGGCTATGCATTGGGCTTCAGAAATTTAAGGTGCTCATTTCCACTATCAGGAAGTTAGTGAACAAGCTTGAGTTGATATTAATAACTGGCACCAAGTTCTTGGTGGTGATCAAAGATTTCTGGTCACTGTCAAGTGGCATCTCGTAGCCACATATGACAACATTATAACAGTCAGATGAAGATCGATCTTTCAGAACAAAGATCCATCTGGCCTAGCCGGTTCCCTCAGAAAGGGAAAAGCAAGGGATGATAGCATTGTGGTTATATTACCAAACTAATAATCCATCCTATTGGATCAAAGCTACATAGACATGTGTTCAAATGGAACAAGACAGCTGGGTATTTTAACTTTATTGATTTAATCAATAAAGAATAGAAAACTAGTTGAGTAATGGTGGCCATGAAATAAGCAGATTGAAGAAAAAGTCCATCAGGCTTTCTACTTCCCTTTAGGAAAGAAAATCTGTCATTCTAACCCAGTCTGGCTCACTTTATGCTGCTCAGAGTGAAAAGCATTACACTGAAGATCCAAGTAGTCCATGGTTTATTCCAGGGTTCCAGCAGTTCTCACTTCACATGAAGGCTCACATAGCTCAGCTAAGAGAGTGTCAAAGTAAAGATTGAAAAGATCCTGCTTCAACACTAGGTTTCTGCAGCTCTAGTATCCAAGGAAGGTTCAAAAAAGTTGAGTGGGGAGTGTGTTAAACTGAAAGCTCATTGTTCAATCCCAAAGTGTAGCAGCTCTTGTTCTGCATTAACACCAAAAGAGTTTACAGTTAGAAGAATGTTGTATAGAAAATTGAAAGATTCTTGGTTGAATCCTGAGTTTCAACATCTTTTCTTCTAAGTGACTGAATAATGATTAACATTAATGCTTTTTGTTAGCTTCTCCAAAGACTATAAGGAAGCACTGTGTAGACTAAAATAAATTGAAGAGCTTACAGCCATTGGTTCATCTCAGGTTTCAACAGCTCACATTCTGAATGAATGCTCAAATACTTCAGTTAGGAAACTGTCAAACTTAAAATCTAATGGTCCCTAGTTCTCTCAGAAGTTTCAGGTGATCTTACTCCATACTGGTAGGTATAGGGAATGCTGGATGACTAAAGAAATTGAGGGTTAGGTTAAGAAAAAGAAGGAAGCATATGTCAGTTATAGACAGGATAGATCGAGTGAATACTTAGAAGGGTATAAAGGAAGTAGGAGTATACTTAAGAGGGAAATCAGGAGGGCAAAACGGGGACATGAGATCGCTTTGGCAAATAGAATTAAGGAGAATCCAAAGGGTTTTTACAAATATATTAAGGACAAAAAGGTAACTAGGGAGCGAATAGGGCCCCTCAAAGATCAGCAAGATGGCCTTTGTGTGGAACAACAGAAAATGGGGGAGATACTAAATGAATATTTTGCATCAGTATTTACTGTGGAAAAGGATATGGAAGATATAGACTGTAGGGAAATAGATGGTGACATCTTGCAAAATGTCCATATTACAAAGGAGGAAGTGCTGGATGCCTTGAAACACATAAAAGTGGATAAATCCCCAGGACCTGATCAGGTGTACCCAAGAGCTCTGTGGGAAGCTAGAGAAGTGATTACTGGGCCTCTCGCTGAGATATTTGTATCATCGATAGTTACAGGTGAGGTGTTGGAAGACTGGAGGTTGGCAAAAGTGGTGCCACTGTTTAAGAAGGGCGGTAAAGACAAGCCAGGGAACTATAGACCGATGAGCCTGACCTCATTGGTGGCAAGTTGTTGAGGGAATCCTGAGGGACAGGATGTACATGTATTTGGAAAGGCAAGGACTGATTCGGGATAGTCAACATGGCTTTGTGCGTGGGAAATCATGTCTCACAAACTTGATTGACTGTTTTGAAGAGGTAACAAAGAGGATTGATGAGGGCAGAGCAGTTCATGTGATCCATATGGACTTCAGTGAGGTGTTTGACAAGGTTCCCCATGGGAGACTGATTAGCAAGGTTAGATGTCATGGAATACAGGGAAAACTAGCCATTTGGATTCAGAACTGGTTTAAAGGTAGAAGACAGAGGGTGGTGGTGGAGGGTTGTTTTTCAGACTGGAAGCCCGTGACCAGTGGAGTACCACAAGGATCGGTGCGGGGCCCTCTACTTTTTGTCATTTACATAAATGATTTGGATGCAAGCATAAGAGGTACAGTTAGTAAGTTTGCAGATGACACCAAAATTGGAGATGTAGTGGACAGCGAAGAGGGTTACCTCAGGTTACAACAGGATCTGGATCAGGTGGGCCAATGGGCTGAGAAGTGGCAGATGGAGTTTAATTCAGATAAATGTGAGATGCTGCATTTTGGGAAAGCAAATCTTAGCAGGACTCATACACTTAATGATAAGGTTCTAGGGAGTGTTGCTGAACAAAGAGACCTTGAAGTGTGCAGGTTCATAGCTCCTTGAAAGTGGATTCGCAGGTAGATAGGATGGTGAAGAAGGCGTTTGAAATGCTTTCCTATATTGGTCAGAGTATTGAGTGCAGGAGTTGGGAGGTCATGTTGCGGTTGTACAGGACATTGATGAGGCCACTGTTGGAATATTGCGTGCAATTCTGGTCTCCTTCCTATCGGAAAGATGTTGTGAAACTTGAAAGGGTTCAGAAAAGATTAACAAGGATGTTGCCAGGGTTGGAGGAACTGAGCTACAGGGAGAGGCTGAACAGGCTGGGGCTGTTTTCCCTGGAGTGTCAGAGGCTGAGGGGTGACCTTATAGAGGTTTACAAAATTATGAGGGGCATGATAGGATAAATAGACAAAGTCTTTTCCCTGGGGTCGGGGAGTCCAGAACTAGAAGGCATAGGTTTAGGGTGAGAGGGAAAATATATAAAAGAGACCTGATGGGCAACGTTTTCATGCAGAGGGTAGTACGTGTATGGAATGAGCTGCCAGAAGATGTGGTGGAGGCTGGTACAATTGTAACATTTAAGAGGCATTTGGATGAGTTTATGAATAGGAAGGATTTGGAGGGATATAGGCCGGGTGCTGGCAGGTGGGACTAGATTGGGTTGGGATATCTGGTCGGCATGGGCAGGTTGGACCGAAAGGTCTGTTTCCATGCTGTACATTGCTATGACTCTATGACTCTATAAGCTGATTAGATTCGTTACAGTGTGGAAACAGGCCATTTGGCCCAACAAGTGCACACCGACCCTTCGAAGAGTAACCCACCCAGAACCATTTCCCTCTGACAAATGCACCTAACACATGCAATTTAACATGACCAATCCACCGGACCTGCACATCTTTGGATTCTGGGAGGAAACCAGAGCACCCGGAGGAACCCCATGACCTACACAGACACGGGGAGGGAATGTGCAAATTCCACACAGCCCAAGGCTGGAATCGAACCTGGGCCCCTGGCGCTGTGAAGCTGCCATGCTAACCACTGACCTACCATGCCAGAATACTGGTTAATTTGTTACAGTACTAATTTTTTTAGTCAAGAGTATAAAGCAAAACTTTGATGGCTGAAATAGCCTAGTTAGGAAAATCTTTGAGTAAAGATCTCTGTTTTATCATCAGGGTTCAGCATCTTTTATGTTGTAAAGAGTCTGAAACAGCTCAGTTGGCAAACTAGCCTGAAGATCTAAAAGTCTCTAGTTCAGAATAAGGTTTCATCTTTTTTCACTTTGTATAATTTGATTCTGCTCTGTTAAGTTAATTCAATTATTAGCATTTGTAGTTTGCCGAAAAGGGTATGAATGAAAATGTGTGAAGGTTGAAATAGCTCAGGTTGAAGAATTTTAGACTAAAGGACTCTGATTCAATCCTAGATTTCAGCAGTTTTCAGTAACCTACCTAGAGCCCATTAAGTGACCGAATACTGGTTTGCTTGTTAATTACTCTGCTTGAGTTTACTTACTCTAAAAGATATGAACAGTGCTATTATTCAGTTGGGTGAACATTGAGTGAACATCTGAAGGACCTGTGTTTAATCCCAGGTTTCAGCAGCTCTTTTGAAGTATGATTGGTTTGTTTATTACTCTTTAATAATTGCTCAGATGAATTATAAAGCAATGCTATGCAGGCTGAAAAGTCTCAGTTGGGACAGCATTAGATTGAAGTGCTAACTGGTCCCTGGTTCAATTCCATGTTCAGCAGCTGCCATTCTGGATAACCAGTGAAATAGCTCCAATGGGAGAGTTTGTTTCGATGTCCCTGAAAGTGCCTTTTTCCTACATACCTTTCCTCCCTTCCAATAGTTAAAATCCATGGTTTTTCTATTTCTCTTCAGTTACAGAGAGAAATTGGTGGACTCAAAATAACTTTAACAATAATAGTAAATACCTCAATTGTGAAAGCATTAAACAGGAGATCTAAAGGAGTGTAAATCTTGTTTTGCATAAAGACTGAAGTAGCTTAGTTTGGAAAGTGTTAGACTGATAACCTAATGATCTAGCTCATTCCAAGGTTTCAGCAGCTCTCACTCTATATGAACTGATTCATGTTCCAAAAATGGCAGCATCCTGGCTAATTTGCTTGTTAGTATTTATTTGTTGCTGAAAAGAATATAAAAAGGAATTGTACAGACTAAATAGCTCTGTTAGAAGACATTAGAGTAAAGTGTTAAATGTCTGGTTCAACCCCAGACCTCAGCATCTCCAGTTTTCCTGAAGTATGTACAATTAAGGAATAGGCTATTTGGAACCTGCTCTGCCATTTAATAGGATGATGTTGATCTAATTGTCACCTCAAATCCACATTACTGCCTAACACTGATAATCTTTCACTGCCTTTCTTAGCAACAATCTATCCAAATATTCAAGGGCTCTGATATTATCATCTTTTTAGGAAGAACTGATATAACTCAATTTGAATGTGAGTTTCAATATTGCTAGATTCAATCTCAGGTTTCAGCACTTCTGCTTGACATTCCTATGTCGCATTAAGTGGCTAAATACTGACTAAAACCGTTTATTACTTTTTATTATTTTTTTCCAGACTACAAGGAGACACAATGTCAGCAGAAGATAAGAGAGCATTAGACTGATGATGTACAGGGTTCTGGTTCAACCCAAAGTTTCAGCTGTTCTCATTGTGTATAATCTTACTATCCCCCTTTAAGTGATGGAATACTGGTTAGTTTGTTTATTAGTCTTTATTGGCAGTTAATAACATTTCAAGAAGGTACTATAAAGGCTGAAATAGTTCAGATGGGACCGTGTTACTCTAATGTTGCCCTGGTTCAATCTTAGGTTTCAGGTTCTGCTTGAAGGCTGAAATAGTTCTGTTCAAAGAATGTTGGATTGAAGATCTAAAGGTACCAGGCTTCAGCGGCTCCCATTCCAACTGCGCCCTGTTTAGTAGCTAATTATCTATTTAGTAATCTTTTTTGGTCTGAGGAGGTGGAAAACAAATTAGAGTACATCCTTGTGGACCTGCTTTCAGGCCTGGTCCAGGTGGCTATTAGGAAGTCCAGTTGAGGAGAGTGTCGTTGGATAAAACTACTTGGCCTTATTGCATGTTATATTTGTGCCCAGTTGCCCTCCAATGGGAGCATATGGTGTCTGTCAGTATGATGATCGCCTTCTACAACTAGTGAATGCTGCAGAGCCTGGAATGCACCATCACTACCAGAAACTAGATACGTTTCTGTTGAAGAATTTTTGGTACATTGTCTCTTTAAGAAGCTTTGTTTAATAATCTTTACTGGTTGCTCAAAACAGTATAATGAATACTATAAACAATGAAATAGCTTAGTTGGGAGACCACTGGTCAGAACTTGATGGTTCCTGGCTGCATCCTGAGTGTCAGCAGCTGTTATTCTGTATTAAGTTTTAAATAGCTTAAGTGCAAGAGTGTTTAACTGAAAATCTGAAGGTCCCTGATTCTGTCCTGACTTCTCCTTACTTCTAAAAGTTATAAAGGGACACTGGTCACCACAGGAGCTGTAGCACATTATCAGCGCAGGAATAACATTTAAATTGATCAGATTCCTTTGAAGTTTTTGTTTCAGTTAGTGTCCCTTTAAGTGATTGATTATTGGCTCTTGTTTCCTCATCATTAACTAGCTGTAAACAAGTTAGTACAAAGTATAACTCAGAAGCAACACTATGAATCTGAAAACAGAATTAATCTCACATTTAATTATGCATGAATAGTGGTTTGGATCTATTACAGTATACAGGCAACATTGTTATAGGTTGTAGCCTACCTTTGTCTTTCCAGACCCTGTAGGACCAACTAACATCAGCCCATGCCGAACAACTGTGGTTTCATATAACTGAATACACTTAGTCACAAAACCTGTGGAACAGGAGAAACATAAATGATGGGTTACATTGTTGACAATGTTCTTAGTGAATTGCATGTCAGAAAGCCCAAAAGGTATACAATTATGGCACACACAGAATCAACGTAATCTGTACAGTACCACTTGTAATAGTTTTTTTTCTACTTTTTGCAGTCTAACATCCAACATCATATGGCTCTTGTTTACATTGAGAAATTAGATATTGAAATTACTTTTCAATTTCTCTGTCTTTATCCAAAAGGAGGCTTAAAATAATATCTATATATTTTTGCTTAACTTTTGTTTTTGGCTGGTTTCTTGTCCACTATCGGTGGATAGATATTTTCCAATCAATCCAATCAAAGATGGTCTTACACATCCCTGGAGCAGATGAGCCTTGAACCTAGGCCTCCTGGTCCTGGCCTCCACTACCAGTGCACCACAAGAGTCCTACTGTGGGTTGTTGGATTGTATGCAAAATTTTCCAATCACTTTAAACCAATTTTTGGAAAATTGGAAGTCACATAACACCAGGTTATAGTCCAACAGGTTTATTTGAAGTCCGAAGCTTTCAGAGCTATCATCCTATCAATGACTATAACTTATACTTGTACAATGTTTTATAAGTTCTCAAAATTCCATTTGCTATTTTAAACCTTCTACAAAATAGCGAATTAACAAGTGATACCAACAGGTAGCATAGGGAGGGCACCATTTGCAGACTTCCATGAATTCTACAAGGTTTGAGAACAGCATTTCTCTTTTGCTAACATTGAAAAAGCAAAGCTCTATAGGTAGTGTCATACATGGAATCAATTTAATCTATACAGCTTTTTTTCTACTTTTTGCAGTCCAATGCCCAAAATCACAAATAATATCTTGGCTTTTGATTATAATCAGAAATTTGAAATTGAAATTACTTTTTAATTTCTTTCAACACTCCCTTTTGAGATTTGGAGAGCTTCTGAATTTATCAAATTCAAATGAAGGAATATCATTCTTAAATCCAAAACTGATGTCCTACGCAGTGTCTGGCATGGAACTGCGCTACTTGAAACAGAAAGGCTAGAATTCTGACTACAGCCACCTCAAATTTGCACATTTTACTTGAAAGTAGAATTGGCTTCCATGTTTCTGGACCACAGGGAAATTGGCCAACATTTATGGTGACTGGGTGAGGACAATACAATGGAATGAAACACAGTTGAGATCTGGAAGCCTTGTGAAAATTGTATATTCACTTTTAGAATATTGCAGCATGGTCAGACCTCGAGAGCTGGGAGTGATCCATTTGTTGTGATAATGCTGTCTACAAAGCAGCTTTGGGTATCCAAAAGAGTTTTCTGGAACACCTCCATTTGGAAATTGGGCATTTTGAAAAGTAATGTTCAGTTGTTTCTCATGTTAGATTTATGAATACATGTACTCACTCGGGCTGTTGTGCAATGGCAGTCTTCGAGGAGAAAGTGAGGGCTGCAGATGCTGGAGATCAGAGCTGAAAATGTGTTGCTGGAAAAGCGCAGCAGGTCAGGCAGCATCCAAGGAACAGGAGAATCGACGTTTCGGGCATAAGCCCTTCTTCAGGAATCCTGAAGAAGGGCTTATGCCCGAAACGTCGATTCTTCTGTGCCTTGGATGCTGCCTGACCTGCTGCGCTTTTCCAGCAACACATTTTCTGCAATGGCAGTCTCCTTACCTCTGAGTCAGGAGCTTCAGGTTCAGTCTCAGCTGATCCAGATGTGTCATAACACTTCTGAACAGGTTGATTAGAGAAAATGTATGTTATCACCATCCCAATTATAAGAGGTACGCACCAAAATTTATAATAACTCAGAATGCTAGACTGGAAAATAACATTGTCTATTAAACTCATAGAGATGTACAGCACGGAAACAGACCCTTTGGTCCAACTAGTCCATGCTGACCAGATATCCCAACCCAATATAGTCCCACCTGCCAGCACCCCGCCCATATCCCTCCAAACCTTTCCTATTCATATACCCATCCAAATGTCTCGAAAATGTTGCAATTGTATAGCCTCCACCACTTCCTCTGGCAACTCATTCCATACACGTATCACCCTCTGCGTGAAAAAGTTGCCTCTTAGGTCTCTTTTATATCTTTCCCCTCTCACCCTAAACCTATGCCCTCTAGTTCTGGACTCCCCAACCCCAGGAAAAAGACTTTATCTATTTATCAATCCATGCCCCTAATGATTTTATAAACCTCTACAAGGTCACCCCTCAGCCTCTGATGCGTCAGGGAAAACAGCCCTAGCCTATTCAACCTCTCCCTATAGCTCAAATCCTCCAACCCTGGCAACATCCTTGTAAATCTTTTCTGAACTTTTCAAGTTTCACATCTTTCCGATAGGAAGGAGACCAGAACTGCACGTAATATTCCAAAAGTGGCCTAGCCAATGTCCTGTTCAGCTGCAACATGACCTCCCAACTCCTGCACTCAAACTCTGACCAATAAAGGAAAGCATACCAAATGCCTTCTTCACTATCCTATCTACCTGCGAGTCCACTTTCAAGGAGCTATGAACCTGCACGCTCCAGGGTCTCTTTGTTCAGTAACATTCCCTAGGACCTTACCATTAAGTGTATAAATCCTGCTAAGATTTGCTTTCCCAAAATGCATCACCTCACATTTATCTAGATTAAACTCCATCTGCCACTTCTCAGCCCATTGGCCCATCTGATCAAGATCCCATTGTAATCTAAGGTGACCTTCTTTGCTGTCATCAGCGAAGCAAATTTTGGTGTCATCAGCAAACTTATTGAACACCAAAAAATAGAGCCATTACTCATGGTGCACAAAGGCTAGTCCAACCCAGGACCCAGTCTGCTTTATGGATAATTTCTAATCAACATATTCAGAGATGTTATCACATACTTCTGGAACAGGTAATTCTTGAACCTAAGCCTTATGGTCTCCAGGTAGGGACACTGTACCTCAACAGCCTCTAGGCGCCGAAAGGCCTGTTTCCACACTGTAATGTAATCTAATCTAATCTAATCTAATCTACTTCTGGAACAGGTAATTCTTGAACCTAAGCCTTATGGTCTCCAGGTAGGGACACTGTACCTCAACAGCCTCTAGGCCACTTTTTGTTATATCCAAAGTATTATCAAACACAACCGAACGGCGTTCCCACCACCAAATCACCATGACTTTTTAAAACTGTTAACTACCACGAGTAATCACCTGTGCAGCCAATTAATGTTTATCTGAAAAGCCCATTATGGGCAACGAGTTATTTTTTTTTCTTGAGTCAACTTGTTTGGAGATGATACACACCCTTACAGCAGGTAGGCCTTGAGTCCTGGTCTCCTGGATTACCACTGTGCTACAGAATCCTTCTGAGTCTACTTTCTTAAAAAAAAATCAACCTGTTCAGAGATGCTATCACACACCTCTGGAGAATGTGGGACTTGAATCTGGGCCTTCTGGTTCAGAAGCAGGGATGCTACCGCTGCACCACAACAGGTCTGCTGGTTCTGTTTCTTTAATCAACCTGTTCAGAGCTGCCACTGCACACCTCTTGGATCAGGTAGGACTTGAACCTGGGCCTTCTGTCACCCTCCACCAGTACACCACAAGAGAAAAGGTTGAGGTGTTGAATTCCAGTTAGATAGGCCATTGCCTGTTATCAAAGAAACTCGTACTCAACGAGGAGATTTATTAGTGATTCCCCATGGACCACGGAGGGGTTCTCACAAAACCTTTTAAAGCACATAAGTGCTACTATAAATTAGGGTACTTTTATATGATAGTGATCATAGTGAAATCATTGTGAGTAATACTAGCATCATGCTTGTTTGAAATTCCTTTGCACATTTAAAGTAAACAGATAACTACTACTTTTGGAGTAACAAACATAAAACAGACAAGACAGGGATCAGAAATTGTGGTGACACCCATGCACCACAATTTGTTTCCTTTTTATTGTTATTGTATCGACCAACAGGAAATAGGAAGAGCTGCTGCTGATTATTCTTCTATCATGATATTGCACTTAAGGGGTATCAGTAGACTGCAAGGCACCCTAGATATGCTATTGTAGAAGAAGGTATGTAAACTCACAGGTAGCAGAACATATATACTGTTTTAGACAGCATGTGAGTCCCTGATGCTAGCTGCAAAATGGAAACTGTTTGCCATTCAAATTGAAGGAGCAGCAGCAGCAAATATGTTACACATTAAAAAAAAACACTTCAGCCAATGCAAAGTGAATGCTTAATTTTTATGCAGCTAGTTTAGCTACATACACCTGAGCAAAAATAGCTACTGTAAAAATAATTATCTGTTGGATTTGCATGGTCAATGTTTTTGTTAATTTGTCACAACTTCTATTTTTTTAAAAGCTGAAAGATTTGATCATTTTGCTTTCAGCTGCTCCTTATTGATGGCCTTTACTACTTTGGATATATAAGTTGCAATATTTAATTTTGTTGAAGTTATGCATATTAATACACAGGGCCTAGTTCATTTCAGGTAGCAAACGAACAACCACCTGATGAAGGAGCAGCACTCCGAAAGCTAGCATTTCCAATTAAACCTGTTGGACTGTAACCTGGTGTTGTGATTTTTAACTTTGTACACCCCAGTCCAACACCGGCATCTCCAAATCAAAAGAATATGGGCACTCACTGTTTCAACTTAACAACATAGGTGACAGTCATTCTCTGGTTCATTTTGCATGGCAATGCTTTGACCAATCAGAGCCAACTTGCATGATTTAAAATTCAAACAAAGCTTGGCAGTTAATTGTCTATTCAACCAGGTGACTACAGATATTCAATTTTGTCGTTAATAGGTTATTTGGTACTAGGTAAGCTGTTTGAAACAATCACAACTCTCTTTACCCTCTAGACAATATGTTGCTTTGAAGATTTAATATTTTGGAGTGGCTATGTTTATAGGTGCAATACCTTTTGATACATTGAATGTACATTGTTTTTCAGACTGGAGGCCTGTGACAAGTGGAGTGCCACAAGGATCGGTGCTGGGCCCTCTACTTTTTGTCATTTACATAAATGATTTGGATGCGAACATAAGAGGTACAGTTAGTAAGTTTGCAGATGACACCAAAATTGGAGGTGTAGTGGACAGCAAAATTGGAGGTGTAGTGGACAGCAAAGACAACAGGATCTGGACCAGATGGGCCAATGGGCTGAGAAATGGCAGATGGAGTTTAATTCAGATAAATGCAAGGT
>NC_057727.1:65243302-65282566 GCF_004010195.1 Chiloscyllium plagiosum
GGCGTTTGGTATGCTTTCCTTTATTGGTCAGAGTATTGAGTGCAGGAGTTGGGTCATGTTGCAGCTGTACAGGACATTGGTGAGGCCACTGTTGGAATATTGCGTGCAATTTTGGTCTCCTTCTTGTCGGAAAGATCTTGTAAAACTTGAAAGGGTTCAGAAAAGATTAACAAGGATGTTGCCAGGGTTGGAGGATCTGAGCTACAGGGAGAGGCTGAACAGGCTGGGGCTGTTTTCCCTGGAGCGTCAGAAGCTGAGGGGTGACCTTGTAGAAGTTTACAAGGTTATGAGGGGCATGGATAGGATAAATAGGCAAAGTCTTTTCCCTGGGATCGGGGAGTCCAGAACGAGAGGGCATAGGTTTAGGGTGAGAGTGGAAGGATATAAAAGAGACCTTAAGGGGCAACTTTTTCACGCAGAGGGTGGTACGTGTATGGAATGAGCTGCCAGAGGATGTGGTGGAGGCTGGTACAATTGCAACATTTAAGAGGCATTTGGTGGAGTCTTTGAATAGGAAGGGCTTGGAGGGATATGGGCCGGGTGCTAGCAGGTGGGACTAGATTGGATTGGGATATCTGGTTGGCATGGATGGGTTGGATTGAAGGGTCTGTTTCCATGCTGTACATCTCTATGACTCTATTGACAGATTCCATGAAGGCCCCTGGGAATTAATGTTTTCCCCAAGTAGGGAGATTATACTGCCCACCTCTTCCCCCTCCTTTTCCTGATTGGCAAGAAAAATTGGCAAGAAAGAGACTGCCAATTTCCCTTTGGTGTAGATGCAGATCATGTTCGTGGCTAGACCACGGATATCCTGGGAGGGCAGGAAAATTAAAGTAATTGTAGGCTTTTCAGGGATTGGGTCTTCTAATTTTCCATGGAGATTAGAGAACATTACATGTTGATTTGTATTTTATATACAGTCAGTTCTTCTATAACATGATGATTGCATTCTTATGCAGCCCTGCCTTATGGAAAAGTCCATATGGAAACAGTGCTTAAAGTGTTAGCGTTGTAATCGCATTAAAGCCAACACACGTTTTAAAAGTTCATGCTGTAAAAACAGCATCCCCAATTCATCAATAGCATTACAGCAAATTTGCATTGATGAAATGCACGTTATAACAGAATGACCTGTATTTTGAGAGAAATATGTGAATAAACGAAACAGAATTAGCCCCTGCCTGCAGTTTTCTCACTGTAGTAACCTAACAGTATCTGTTCAGTCGGAGCTAGGTGCAGGCTACAGTGTCTTATTTTCTGTGCACTCATTTACAAGGATTCCAAGGCAATGTTAATCCTCCAAACTGAGGCAAACAAGTGGGAAAATCCCTCTTTACTTCAATAATATATCTGATCTAGGTTTATGTCAAACTGTGCCCACAGGTAAGCCCTTTTAAAACCCAAGTCAACAAAAAGGCACAACCTGGATCATTCACAGTCAACGAAAAGTATAACAAGAAGTTAAGCAGGTGATTGGGGTTTAACTGATTTGATTAATTGACTGGGTGGATTTAAAAGGGGAGGATTTGTAAGATTGAGTGATTGATAGTCTTGATCCACAAAAGTTTCTTGGAGATGGTCTCACCAATTGATTTGGATCCTATTTGATATCAGTTGTAGAGGATGGTTGCCCAAAAGATGAAGATTATTAACTGAGTTTTCTTCATATAAAAAGATGTAATTTGAGTTGCTTTCAGGTCATCTCAAATAAGGGTGTGATTTCCCACTGATGTTCTGTGAAGTTGAACATCATGGCCAATGGAAAAATGAAGCAGATATATGGACAGGTTATGTCCTTACCAAAGAAAACTAAGATACTGTATGGTCAGGGGCTCCATGGAGGAATGTTTGGATAATCTTTTAAAATTTATGGATAAAATTCTGGACAAAATAAAAATTATCTGTTAAATGGTTAAAAAGGCAGAGACAGACTTTGATAAATTTAAAAAGCCAGATAATTATTCCATAGAAGCAAACAAAATGGAATTTAACAGAACAAAAATCAAGATAGAAAAAAATCTGTTTGGAGATTTCTAAGCTGTGTTTGTTTTTAAATTGTTGGATTATGCTCATATTGGACATTCTTGGATTAACTGGTATTATTATTTCAGCAAGAAGCAATTTTGAAAGGATGTCAGAAGCCTTTTTAAAAATAAATCCAGAGAGAGCAATAATTCCCAGGGGCTCAAATTCAACAACAACAGAAATAATGTAGGATTCATTGATGATGGCAATGTCCTTATATAGGCTGAAAATGCTAATTATGAAAATGAAATCATAACGAAAAGGAGTGAGGATAGAGATACCTCTAGCACTTAAACAGACAATTGGAATTGGGGAACTATGACAAAAGATTGAATCCCAAGAATTGCCTGGGGTGTTTTAGATGCAAGTCAAAATGCCATTAAGCAATAAATTGTCCTAAATAGAGTAAGAAGGTGTTCAAAGCTACACTAACACAAAAGAATGGGAGGAAGATAATACCGATTTGGGCAGAGAAATCATACTAGTTGCAAGAAGCTTCAACCCAGCAATGAATGTTTTAGTTGCAGACTCATTCAATCATGTTGAATTGTGCCATGGATACACATCCACAGAGCGTGGAGTGGATAGATTAAAATGTTACCCAGATTCTTTCAATAATAAGGACCAAAGTAAAATTCACAAATTTGAAAGTTCTAACTGCTTCAGGTTTGTGGCTGACAACATGCTGACATCACAAAAAAGTGACAATTCCCTGTAAAATAGCTGGTGTAAATTATTTTATCAACATAAATATAACTGTGAAATACTCTTACTGATGAGGTGGCTGTCTGAAAGGTTTTACACATTTCTGACATTATTGTGTCTTTTTAACAAGATCTACCATCTTTATCAAAATATTAAGACAATAATATTGGTTTCAAGAGATAGGCGTTTAAAGGAAAAGAAGCTAATTATCTCAAAACTACATTGGCAGTTTCCCAAGCCATCACAGGTTAAAATTTCTATGAAAAGATTTACAAGTAAGGAACGATGAATACGCTAAATTTACAAGAGATCAATGATAAATGTGGCAGATGTAATAAAAAGAGGAGGACATAGCAGTTATAGCGACAGTTTTGAAGGCATAGGATAAAGAAACAAACATTTTCAGCTTGCACTTCACAGATAGGCAGTTACAGTTAGGAAGTCTACAATCATATAAAATAATTAATAAAGAATAATAGTGAAGAAGACAACGGGGAAGTATTTAGGGACCAGACTAGAGGCACTGGTTAAATTCCAAACTGACAATGGGGGTGGGTGGTATTTACCCATTTATGAGTTTGGAGGTATGTGTGAAAATCTGAACATTGTGGTAATGAACATAGCAGCAGAAAGTTCCTATAGTAATGGAAAGTGTGAATCCACAAAGAAAGCTCTTTTGGTTTCTGACTCACAAACTATCTGGGGTCCAATTTGGAAAAAATGACAAAGATTTTCAATTATGAATTAGAGATGGTGTTTCACTTTACATCAATAAATTCTTTGTATATTGCAAAATATTACTTCCCAGTCATTAAAAGACATTTCTTCTTTTGATGTAAAAAAAACTGACCATCAACATCTTTTAGAATTTTCTTAACACAGATTTTTCGAATGGACTCTTCCAGAATTCCATAGTCAACAGGTTCTTCCTTGATCTTGGGGAAAAGATCAGACACAATACCATTGAAGAGTTTGAGATCATCTAGTAGGAATTTGGGCACATTCACATCACGAATAGCTCTCAGACATATCAGCTCCTGAAAGACAATACAGATTTTATTTTTTTAAAATTGGATTGCATTGTTTTACCTCTAACTACAGTACATTTCTCAGTGACTTTATATTTTGCTGTTCATTAATGGATTTGATACATAGCTGTTATATGGTAGGTCCAAATAGTGGTCTTCATATTTGCAAGAAATATTGACTGGAAGTTATTTAGTTAGTTTATATAAACACTCATACAACACCGCATTCAATTCTAAACCATAGCAGTGATGTGTTATGTGAAAACTAATACAATATTGCAGAAAGCAGGAGTAAAAGGGGTAGTGTAGTGCTTGTAATGATGTTAGCAGGCAGACCTCAGAGAATATGAGTTCCCTGATTGGGAATTTTAATCTGGTTCAATCAGGTAGCTCTGGCTGACAGATATGAACAGGAGTGTCAGACACCTTGCTCACTCTGACAGCGAGCTCTGAGGGAACTGGGTCAGTGTCAAGGATTCTCCACATGTAAATAAAGGGTGACTTGGTGACGGGGTACTAGCCTCTGTGGAGTAATTTCAGATAGAAAAGCCTGACATCTTATGATAAACAATTAGGGCACAGTGATGGGAAATGTAATAATATTTACTCCCCAGATGCACAAAGGGATGTTAAATTCTAAAAAAATGAAAAATATGATCACAAATGTTTGTGAACTTGATGACTTTGATTTAACTGGGATAAGTTGGGGTAGGTCAGAAATGTTAATACGTTGTGAGACTTTGTGTCTCAGAACTTAGCAGCCATTTGGATTGAGTAACCAAAAGCTTGAGAAAACTACTAGCTAACTGGAAGTGAGAACTGCCATTTAAAACAAGCCATTACATTTTCAGCACTACTTCTGTGCCAAGGGAAGGACTAAACACCCTTGTCTCTGAAGCTACCTTGTGAAGAAGTGTCTCCAGGCCTTCACAATCCAATGCAGATTCACCAGTGTGATGATCTATGCCTTTAAGAGAGATTTGTTCTGTCCTGGTTCTCTTCCAATTAAACCTGTTGGACTATAACCTGGTGTTGTGTGATTTTTAACTCTTGAAGAGGGGTATTGTAAATCTGGTGATATGGTGTCTGCTGCATGGAAAGCAGAGTAATAGCTTGGGATGTTTTAAAATTAAACACCATGAGTGGGTGGAGTCAGGTCCACTCAGACCAGGGTTTTATTTTTGCTTTCAGTTACTGAAGTTGGGATTTTGGAGTTGAAGCTGCTCGACACAGTTTTCTCTCTGCTGCTGTAAAAAGCTTAAGTTCCCTCGCTATTGTTAGATTCATGTTTTCGTTTTTTCATTTCTCCTATACTGGAAAAGATAGCAAGTGAACAAATCTGTTTTGCTGAATTTGCATATGCCAAAGTGTGTTTATGAGACGCGGTTATATTGGAACAGTTGATGCGCAGTATTTAAATACTATATTATTTTGTTAAGTATTTTGATTGGATTAAAGTTATGCTAGGTCTTTTTTATTTGTATTTTAACTGTGGTGTAAGAATAAAGTGTGTTTTGCTTAAAGTCTAGTAGTTTGACTAATCAAATCACATCTGGAATGCAGCACCTTAAATTTGCCTTGAAATAAGAAGTTAGGGTCTAGGTTATCTTCTTGATATGTTGGTCTGCAGGGGTCACGGTGTAAAACAATGCATCCAATAATGTAATATTCAGCATAAAATATTCTTTTCCTAAAAATTATGGAAGACTATGGAAGTACATAAGATTGTAAGAATGGCACCCTGTCCTGGTAGCCAGTTTTCACAATGGCCTAACTAGCATGATAATTGTTAAATATGTTTTTCCAATACAACGACTGAGATTTTCAGGGTCAGGAATCAATCTCCACATAAGTTTCAGATCTCAATCCATGCCACATCTGTGTTTTCAAGAAGGAGTTAGGTTTAGTTCTTAAAGCTAAAGGGTTCAAACAGTATGGCTAGAAATTGGGTACTGAATCAGATGACCAGGAATGATCATTTTGAATGCTGGAGAAGGCTCAAAGTGCTGAATAGTCCACTCCTACACCTATCTCTATTTTCTTTGTATGCCCATGCTCCAATTAGACTAGCATTGAGTTCAATGCCTAATTATTGACACCAAGTACTGCCAGGTGGTGGAAAGTTACTGTGGAGCAGAAACCTCAAAGATTAATGGTAGCCCTGACTCGGCTTGCCATTTGCAGGCTGTATAGAGGAGACAGTAGAGTCAAGAGTGTGGTGCTAGAAAAGCACAGCAGGTCAGGCGGCATCCAAGGAGCAGGAAAATCAATGTTTCAGGCAAAAACCCTTCCTGATGAAGGGCTTTTGCCCGAAATGTTGATTTTACTGCTCCTCGGAAGCTGCATGATCTGCTATGCTTTTCCAGCACCATTCACTTGACTCTAATCTCCAGCATCTGCAGTCCTCACTTTCGCCTAGAGGAGACAGTACATCAGGAAACTAAAGAAGTGGCCCAATGAAAACATACTGCATGCTATCTGAGACAATAACCTTATTGCCAAAAATGTTACACAGAAAAAGCATTACCCCCAACAGCTGTGCACCAAAATACAACAAGATATTCATGTTCAGCAATATGCCAACTGAAATTGCTTTCTGCAACTCATTATTAAGCTCTTCAAGCAGCTTAATGGGCAGTTGCTCAGTGGCAAGCAGATTCCAGCTTAATTCCCTCACCCTCACTTTGAAAATAACAGTACATACAGAAGGTGTTGGGAATCTGACATACCAGTCAGAGGCACTATATCCAAATCATGACTCCTCTAGGTCTCACCCTACCAAATGATTGAAAAACATTTTGCTATGTGTTTCTCAAGTGCCTGAAAAACATTCAGTTCTTATCTCTATGCCAAAGAAAATGGAGAGAGAGCCAATGACGTCAGGTCTCTGTCCTTTATGTTTTTCCTGGATTTCCAGAGTTTTCATTGAGGTATTATTAAAAGTTGCATGCCCAACTTAATCATATCCTGATTCAGTATTTTTGGGCCCTTCTAATACCTGCTAATATCAAAGTAAGTCCATTTCTAGTGCACCGCAAGAAACCTACATTTGGGTCTAGTGCCTGATCTTTTTTTGCAACAGTGGTCATGTGTAAATCAATGCATCCAACAATTCAGCATGAAATATTCTCTGACAACCTATTATTCTAACTACTTATTCTTTGATTTGTAAATGCCTACTGGCTAGCAATTATTCAATTTCTAACATATTTATAGGGACATTGAGAACAAGAGCAAGGAAGTGACGTTGAAATTGTACAAGACACTTGTTAGGTCAGCTGAAGTATTATTTATGCCACATTATAGAAAAGATGGGAATACACTAGAGAGAGTGCAGGAGTGATTTACAAGAATGAGAAATTTCAGTTATGAGGTCAGTTTGATTTACTAGGATATTGCCAAGAATGGAGGGTTTGAATTACAAAAATAGGCTGGGACCTTTTTCACGGGCGCATAGGAGGTTAAGGGATGGCCTTATAGAGATTTACGAAATCATGAGGGGCTTATGTAAGGTGAATAGCAACAGTATTTTCCCTAAGGTGGCTGAGTTGAAAGCTAGTGGGGATATTTTTAAGGTGAGAGGAGAAAGATTTCAAAAGACATGAGGGCAACATTTTTACAAAGAGTGGTTCGTATGTGGAATGAAATGCCAGAGGAAGTGGTGGATGCAGGTACATTTACAACATTTAAAAAATATTTGGATAATTACATGAATATGAAGGAATGTGGGCCAAGCACAGGCAAGTGGGACTAGTTTGGGCACATGGTTCAATGTGCACTAATTGAACTGAAGGTCTGTTTCCATGCTATATGACTATAAAACTATGCTCTCCTTGTCGAGAAGAAAGCTGAGAGGAGATTTCATAAAGGGTTTCACAATCATATGTGGGTTGGATCGAGTACATAGGGAGGAGCTGTTCCCACTCAGGAAATGGAAAAAGAGCAAGGGGCACAGATTGAAAGCGATGTGCTATCGAAGCAAGGTTGATGTGAGAAAAAACTTTTTTGCATTGCGAGTAATTAGGGATGGAATGCACGGCCTACAAATATGGTGCAGGCAGGTTCAACTGAGGCATTCAAGAGATTAATGGATGAATATGTGGATAGAAATGGTACACAGTGATGTGGGGAAAGGAAGGAGGTTGGCATTAGTTAACAGAACTGGGGTTGGCACAATGAGCTGAATGCCTTCTGTACCGTAACAATTTTGTAATTCCACGTTATTTCTAAATGTCATAAATGATTTTGTGGTTAAAATGTTACATTGTAATGAATGGGAATGTGTCTTTGTGCAGTAGAGTTCTCTAACTTAAATGCTTTCAGCACAGCTAGGTTACTATTTCAGTGGGTTTTTTTCCCACGTTGATTCCTTTGAGTTTGCTTGCCTAGTAGGTGTACATATTGTACTGTTATTATGGAGCTTAGAAATGAGAATTTGACATCAGTTGGCATGCAAGTGCTGAGAGACTTAGAAAATCAAAAATACGAAAAGGCGGGGTTGGCATGGTTTTATTAAAGGAAAATTTGCATGTGATAAATTAAGTAGGATTTGTAAAGGTAAACCTAACATAATTGATGATGGAAAAGCTGTGAAAGTGATATATTTTGCTTTGAAGAGGTGTTAACAAAGGTTGTTGCACAAGTTAAGGGCTTAAGGAATGGGGGTAAGATATTCACAAAGAGGCTTGGTTAATAGACAAGAAATTGGAATTAGTAAGGAATTTCTTATGATCTATATTAAATCAGTGGAGGTACCAGTGAAGTATAATGTATCCAGGTCTGCTGGCGACAGACGGCAAGTTGGGAGAGCTGTGTGGAGTCCACACTGGTTGCAAAAGGATATAAATATGCTCAGTGAATGGATAAGAGATAATAGGTGGAGTATAATGTGGAAAAAAATGTGATTTATCACTCAAAGAAAGCTTAGAAAAGCTGAAAATTAATTGGTTACATACTACTCAATGGTATTCAGTGGGATTTGGATCTTTTGTGCAAGAAACACATTTATCATGCATATACATCAAGTAACCAGGAAGCAAATGATATTTTGACCTTTCTTAAACAAAGGTAAGAGTAAATATTGCTGCAGTTGTACAGGGCTTTGGTGAGATGGTGTACTTGTGTCTTACTTTCCACATCGAAGGTAGGATATTTTTGGCTGAGGGTATGATGAAGGTTCACAAATTGATTCCTGAGATGAGAATGTTAATATTCGAGAAGAGATTATTTGAATGGGCATTTATTCCTGGTGTTGAGAAGTATAAAAAAACAGCCTCAATATGAGATTCTTGAAAGTTTTGATAAGATGGATGTGGAAAGGCTGTTTTGACTTGCTGCATTGGTGCCTCAGTGGTTAGCCCTGCTGCCTCTCAGTGCCAGGGACCTGGATTCAATTCCAGCCTCGGGCGACTGTCAGTGAGAGTTTGCAATTCTCCCCATGTCTGAGTGGGTTTCCTCCGGGTGCTCTGGTTTCCTCCCACAGTCCAAAGATGTGCAGGTTAGGTGAACTGGCCATGCTAAATTGCCCACAGTGTTCAGGGATATGTAGGCTAGGTGCATTAGTTGGAGGAAATGTAGAGTAATACAGAGCGGAATGGGTCTGGGTAGGATACTCTTCAGAGTTGGTTGGACTTGTTGGGCTAGATGGCCTGTTTCCACACTGTAGGGATTCTGTTCTATGAAATTACTAATTCTGGAGATTAAGAACTGATGAAGTATTAATTAATTTTATGACTAGAATGTTGCTTCATTAATTTTAGTACCTCATCCATATTTGGATTTTCCCTCTTCAGGTTTCCTGCAGCTGAGATCACAGTTTTTACAGCTCTCATTCCAAAGTCATAATGATCCTGTAGCAAAGACACCAATTAATAATGAAGATAAGTCTTAGTAAGCTTCACACCATAGATTGTGCTGCATTCCTATTTGCCATGAAATTCTTTGAGTCCCTCAAAACTATTCTGCATTATTTTATGCTTATTTGCAACTAAAGCATCCATTTAAAACTATTCCCACACTAATCTCTGAATTAATGGACAGTGACGCATACAGATAAATAAGCATTTCAGGGTCAAAAATAATTTAATATAGATGCTGCATTCTACTCAAAGTTTATTGATCTGAAAAACTGGGCTAGGTTTTACAGTTCTGAAGAAGGGTCACTGGAAACTCTGCGGTCTCTCCACAGGAGGACTGGCTGAGGTTTTCTAGCAATTTCTGATTTTGTTTCTGATTTTTAGCATCTAAAGCTCTTTGTTTGTTTTGTCTAGATTTTACAGGGTACTTTAATCCTTGAGCATGTGACAGTTTAACAGTAGGAGAAACGTCAATCGTTTCAATTCTCCCCTCTCTTGGGTGGAAATCCTACTTTAGATAGCCATGCCAGCCAATTGGTAAAGCAGATAGTTCTGATCCCATCAGTGCAATGGGAACATTGACAACTGCTGTCCGATCACACCAAGGAGGCCAGGTAAGTCCAAAATTAGTCTTTGGGTTGAAGCAGACTAAGAGCAAATAATGCAGTCCTGTGGCATTTTGAATGCTTACACCCTTATTAAAGTAACTTTATGCACTAATGTCAGGGAGCCAGTTAATATTTTTTGTGTGTCCTTCAGGTCAGGCAGCATTGAGCACAACATGATGAAAAAGCAGAGTGAGGAGCCACAGTGCTGCATCCCAGCAGCTTGTGAACAGCTACTGAATGGCTTTATAATACTGCAACATGTGTTTTTATCATTCCAGCACCGGTCCCTTTAAGAAAGGTGATAGACATGCAGCAAACAGATCCTTTTTACATGAGGTGTCTATATTTGGTGCTTCTAGGCTAATGGCTAAAGAGGCCAAACTTAGGGAGACAGGTTCTGCCATAAATGCTGTATGTGGACCTACCAAGTGCAGTCGGTTGTTGTTGTTTTCAGTATTAGTGTCAGTTGCAATGACTGTGCAGTCAATGGCCACCATGATGGTATATGCCAGCACAAAGGAAATGTTGCCATTGTTTAAAAGAGAAGTGCAATTTAGGAACAAGAAGATCTGAGCACCACTTTTGTTATTATTTTATTTGGTCCTCTGTCCAAAGGCAGATCCAAACCATAGCGCCACCATCTTCACCATGTATAGGGCAAAGATGCAGCTTCCAAATCCGCCCTTGTTGAAATGGTGACCCAATACCAATTTCATCCAAATCGGCAATCCAGTTATCTGATCCAACTAGCTTCCCCCAGGGAGTGCCTGTTGATGTTGCAACATTAGGTATCTGGAGAAAGTGAATAGTGATGGAAGGGGCTCCAATTTTTTTCATCATGCATCTGATCAGGAGCCACTCTTATTGTTAAAGTCTAATTGGTGGATTGGTTGCAGATTGATACTCAAGTCTGGCCACACCATGACTGCACGTTCCTAGTCTTGAACAAGGGATTCTGGCACAGAGGCAGGGACACCACCTTCATCATGATGGTCTCAAATACAGATGGCTTAATGACATATTTGGGTACCTTGAATGTCAATCTATATTATTACTCAACAATTTTTAAAGAAATATAACTTTTGATGAGGTAATCCAATGTATTTCCAACTAGGTCCAATAACAAGTATAAAGATATGCTTAAATATTAGATTGCAAAGAGAATACTGTTACTTTTAAACTTCTAAGTTACCTGTGAACTGAGTTGCTCAGAGGATAGTTTGAAAGTTGAGGTGATTTTCTTCGCGAGAACTTTGGCGTTGCTAAACCCAAAGGAATACAGAGAAATCTCAGCAATCATGGCGTAGTCAGGGACCATCATGGCTACTGGCCTAAACAAAGCCTAAACAACAGGAAACCTATTACCATTCAACAAACACGGAAAATACATTTCAAACCATAGAGCAAGAACAGAACACAACGGAATACAACATAAATTAAATCCCTAAACTGGTGACTTTGACTAATTGGGAACTAATTGCTGCTCTTGAAAAGTAAATGTAATTAACATTTTGACCCCAAAATTTATAGGGAGAAGAGAATGGAGTGATGGAGTGTGGTAGTGGGGTCACCCTTAAAACCCAGAGTTAGGATAGGCTTTTATTACAGCAGGAGATTTTATTACATCAGTTTCTCACCTAGCAGTCAGCAAGCTGACAGGCTAGCTGCGAGGTGAAAAAGTCTGCAGGAAGACTCCAGCCAGGGACTACTGGGTCTGAAGGGGACTTAGGGGAGTGTTCAATGAAGACAAGCTGTGATAGACAAAAAGGATGTTATAGTTTTTGTTGAAGTGGCAAAGGGAATACAATTTTCCTGGCAAGAACAATTCAGAGCACTCTGACAGTTAATAATTTTCTGAAGACAGCAGTTTCTACATCCATTTCACTGTCAGGTTTCTTAAAGCCTCAGGTAACCTGGCCAATAGCTGTTAAATTTAAATCAGGTTTCCAAATGCAATTGAGAGACTAATTTAAAATTGATAATTAATTATTCTGTATCCCCAGGCAGGCTGCAAGTGTATGCAGAACTTACCATTATAAAAATGGCAGGAGGTGGACACATAGTGGATTGAGGATCTGTTCTCCCTGTTCTAATTTTTAACCTCTCCTTCTGCTTGTTTTTGAGGAGTTAATGTTGAGAACATCATCTACAATAATTACATTGTAGTAGGCCTGCAGTACTGTCTGAAACTGTGACACAGTGTAGGGACTGCAATGTCAAAATTTTCAGAGTGGACCAATTTATATTTTTATTTACTATTTTCGATCATGTTACAAATTTGTTACAAAGATGACGTACAGAAGCAAAGTCGTTCTACTTTCACCTATTTATATAGGACATGATTCATGTGCCATGCAAGTGCTATAAAATATTCACTTCTTCAGTACTAACATCATCTTTCTCTGTAGTACACGGTGTTTCACTCTACCTGTCTGTACTGTTCTTTGTAATGGGTTATCCTCTTGCTTTTCCACAATTACTTCCTGTTTTTAAGCTTCCATTGTTAGCTTAGTCTTATTTTCTGTTAACAAGTTAGCTTTTAATGCCGTCACCAAAGCATCGGGTCAAGCTTCCATATCTGTTGATAACACCTAACTTTGCTCTCTGGCTCCCAATCCTCAACTCAGACCTTTGCTATCTAATCAATCTACTTGTTTAAACTTGGCAATGCTTACAGCGACACTACTATCCCCAACTCTGCATCTTAGATGGAACAAAAACAGACAATGGTGGAAAAGCTCAGCAGATCTGGCAGCATCTGTGGAGAGAAATCAGAGATGGCATTTTGGTTCCAGTTACCTTTCTTCAGAACTGATGGTAGCTAGGAAGAAATTGCTTTTTATGCAGACGATAGGGTAAGGGGAGGAGGTAAGGAGTAAATGATCAGGGAAGATAGAGCCCAAAGAGAGAGAAGAATAGTTGGACAGACATAGGAGTAGATAATAGTCAGCTTAGAAGAACAAATAGCTACTAATAGGGTCAATTACTAACCAACATTAATTGTGTGTAATGGCAGATCAGATGATAACAAGGCTTGGTGTATGGGTGTTGGGGTAAGGACATGGGAGAAGGTGCCTCAAGGCCTAAAATTGTTGAATTCCATCTCCTGAAGGGTGTAAAGTTCCCAAGTGGAAAATGAGATGCTGTTTTTCCAGCTTGTGCTGAGCATTGCTGGAGTACTGCAGTAAGCCTGAGACAGAGATGTGTGTTGTAGTGACAGGCAACTGGAAGCTCATGGCCTTTTTTACAAAAGAACACAGGTGTTCTACAAAACAGTCACCCAGTTTATGTTTCATTTCTCCAATGTAGAGAAAACCACATTGTGAGGACTGAATACAGTAGACTAGATTGTTGTTTGCTTAGACTGTGCCCAAATACATGGCAACCTGCTTTCCTAGTTGGTGTTCAACTTCAAACTCAAAATTCTGCTTTATCACCAGTGTCCTGTTTTGACCAGTAAATTTGCTTGCCTCCATTGCAAGCTCACCCCTTCATTGAACCTTTTTTTTTGATGACTTATCATCTCCAAACTCAGCTTCACCAATTCATTATGACATGCTCCCAATTTCTATCCTACCTAAGTAATTCATTAAAACTCTGCCATCCTGATTACCTGATGCTTACAAATTCCATTAATTCTGTTCGCACCAAACTGACTCCAACTCTCTATATCATTGTTAACTTATTCCAAACGGCTCCTCCATCGAGAAGTCTCTCAAAATATATCCCCTGTTCCACTATCTCTGTAGTGCTACATTGTTTTCATTTCTTGCACCTTCTGTTTTCCATGCCATGATTCTGGCTTATTGCTGGAATTTGCTGTCAGTGGAAAAGCATCATTGATCTCAAAGAAAGATGCCCACAGAAATAAAGCAATCCCCGTGGCACAGACCACATCTTTCCCAATTTTATTTTGAATATAGAACAAGGTCAAGGAGATTTCTGGATATTCAACAGTGATGTAATCAAGGAAACAATCAGAATGAAGTATTCTCTCAGACAGCAATCTAGGAAATACATATTGCTGAATTCCTTCACTCTGAAGTTCTACATTTTATCGGTAATGAAATAAATTATTGCAAAATAGACATGTGATTATGGTAGAAGCTAAGCTGTCTTAACATTGCTTGATAAAACTGCATTGAAAGATGTGAAATTTCCTATAGTGGTGATACCTGACATTAGATGAATATAAAATTACTTTCACAGGACCAGTGGAACTGCTTGTCAATAATTGTGAACTTAGAATTCTGTTAAAAATCTAGTAATACTTCAGCCAACAGGATGTAACTTTTTCAAGAATTTTTACAGCAGGAATAAGAATGTAAGAGTGGAATTTTGGACCTTGTTAATTTCTATTTGATTGTAGTCTAACAGCACTTCAACAGCACATCCTCTAGAGAAGCATAGAATCACAGACAGCAACTTGGGGATACATGTGCAAATCCTGGAAATTTCAGATAGTTTCAAAGGAATAATGTCCCTTCTGCTGAATTAAAATATTGAATGCAATATTTTAATTTACTGTTCCCTTAATTTCTTTATTCCTACCTTTGATTGGTCAACTTTTACTTGAGATAATATAATTCTTTTCACATTTGGACACCTATACACTAACTTACTCTTGTATTCTCCTTTCTTTGAGCTGCAGTTTATGTTTTTTTGATGATGTCATAGATGCATCAAGATTTTGGAGGACTTCTTGCCATATGGCAGCAAGATTTCTTGCCCGATCTTACCAAACTCGACTCATTAATTATCTACCCTGCCCCGATGTCTTTCACATCCAATTTCTGCCTCATTTTACCATGCACCAGAACATCACACCACTCAGCAGATATCCGGGAATTCACTGACATTCCTTTCACCCACACCATCTTTAAAAACTGTCAGTCCGGAATTGCCCTGCACAATTGCTGATATTTTCCCTAGACATGGCAGATAGAGGAAATCAGTGACCCACTTTCCAGGCATGATCCTGAGGTCTTGCTGAAAAGGGTGTGCACAGGAGGGACTTCCTGTTCCCCCCAGAACTAGCATGGAGGCCACAAAAACAGGCTCCTCGGAATTTGTAATCTGGGTTAAAGCTGTCTAAGCCATCTAGAGAAATACACGTAAAAAGGTGCATGTCCTTCTCCACTCTGTCAGCATAAGTTCTACCTCTTCTCTCTAATATCTCACACTTAAGCTTTCTCTGCTACTGCCCCCCACCTTCTATCAGAGGTCATGATCTATCACTCTCACTTGGGATGCTTTCCGATCTACACAAACAGTGACACCCACCTCTTTCTCATCACAGGAGGACAATAACCCACAATAAGGTCAAAAGTTTTAAGATGGGTGGCTTGCTGCGCATCATTTGGCAGTGAGCAGGAGAGGATCTTGATGCCGACTGCCTCAGAGAGTGTCTGAACTGGGATCAGAGGCTGCCTTTGACTTATTATGTTGGGACCTCCTGAGTGAAGGCTATCCTCTTTGACTTGACAGTGGCATGCTGACAATAATATCCAACCCCTATCTTAAATGGTAAGTAGCAGAACTGAAGAAGCTTCATATCAGACTCGAATGTTAAATCTATTTCTCTCCAAAATGATACATAACCTGTACATTTTCTCCAGAACTTTCTATTTTTATTGCAGGAGAAAAACAAGTCAATTTGGTCTGTCATAGGGGTTTTTTTTAGAAGCTATTATTAGCAGGCACTAAGAAAAAAGTCAAGGTAATCAGGCAAAGTCACATGTAATCACAGTTAACAAATTTCTTGGAGTTCTTTGATGAAGTACCATTAACCATGGATAAACAAGAATCAATGGCTGTGCTCTGTTTCCGTGCTGTACATCTCTATGACTATGACTCTAAGTTAGGCGTTTTTGCTTCGGTCCTGAACTGTGTATGAATGCAAGGCTTCAACAGCATGTCTCTTTTTTACAGCAATGCTCAATGCTAATTACGTACAAATTCCAGTTCTAGTTAAGATACAATGTTATGTAAATATGTGAAGACACTGTTTATGTTCCATTTCTGTTAAAGATGCAGTGTCCATAATAATAGCACAGACTAGGAGAAAGTGAGGACTGCAGATGCTGGAGAGTCAGAGTTGATAAAGCATGGCACTGCACTGAAAAAAGCACAGCAGGTCAGGCAGCATTCACGGAGCATGAGAGTCTGGTATAACCCTTCTTCAGGTCTGGGGGTGAGAAGGGGACTAAGAAATAAATAGGAGTGGAGGCGTGGGACTAGGGTAAAGGTAGCTGTGATGGCAATAGGTGGGTGAAGGTAGGAGGTGATGTGATGGGTCGATGGGAAGTGTGAAGTGGATAGGTGGGAAGCAAGATGGACAGGTAGGTTAGGTCAAGAGAACAGATCTGAGTCGGCGGTTTGGATCTACGATGAAATACAGGAGGGGAGATTTGGAAACTGGTGAATTCAGTGTTCATGCTGTGTGGTTGTAGGCTGCTGAGGTGGAAAATGAGGTGTTCCTCCTCCGGTTGTGTCAGTGGTGGAGGAGGTCCAGGATGGATATATCCTCAGAGGAGTGGGAGGTGGCCTGGAAATGGCTACTGGAAGGTGTGGTTGGTTGGTGCGTATGGATCGGAGATGTCCCCTGAACCATCCTGTGAGTTTGTGCTTGGCCTCTCCAATGTAGAGGACACCACATCAAGAGCACTTGGATGCAATAAATGTGGTTGGAGGACGTACAAGTAAATCTCTGCCAGATTTGGAATGATCCTTTGGGGCCTTGGACTGAGATGAGGGATGAGGCGTGGCCACAGATTTTGCACCTCTTACAGCAGCAGGGGAAGGTGCCAGGGAGAGGGACTTGGTGAGGAGTGTGGACCTAACAAGGGAGTCGCAGAGGAAACAGACCCTACGGAATGCAGACATGGATGGGGAGGGAAATAGGTTTTTGGTGGTGGAGTCTGACTGTAGGTTGTGAAAATGTTGGAGGGTGATTGCTGGATTTTGCATATACTTTATATATTCCAATTTTAGATGTGTAGCAGTAAATAAAAATATACAAAAACAATAACTATGTTCTTTTTCTGTTTAAGATACACTATTGTTCAAACAGGTTGGTGTATAAGTGGGAATGATGGCAGATAGGTAGCATGATAAATACAAATATTGGCAGAATGGCAAGGGATTATGGTGGCAGATGGGTTGGGTGGCAGGAGGGTAGGATTGAAGATTGGTAGAATGCCAGGTCAGTAGGCTTGGAGATGGGTATCAGGTAGGTAGTTTGGCAATGGCAGTATAGTAGAATAGCAGATAGGATGGGTAAATTGGGAGTAGTCACATTGTTTGGAGATGGTCAAGGATTAGCCAGGTGACGGAGGCTAGTCAGGTCAGAAAATGTAATCAGGTCAGGAGAAATTATGGGAATGTTCATGTTCATGTAGGGAGGCAATGGCCTAAAGATATTATCACGAGACTGTTAATCCAGAGGATAGACAGGGGACCCAAGCTGGAATCACGCCCCGGCTGACGGTGTAATTTTAACTCAGTAAATTCTGGAAGTAAGGGTCTAACAATGACCATGAATCCATTGTCAATTGTTGGAAAAACCCATCTGGTTCAATAATATCCTTTTGGGAAGGAATCTCCCATTCTGACCAAGTCTGGTCTACATGTGACTCCAGATCCACTGTTTTAACTGCCCTCTGGGCAATTAGGGATGAGTAATAAATGCTGGGCTTGGCCAGCAACACCCTCATCCTGTGAGTGAAATTTTAAAAAGTTGGAAGAGATCAAGGGATTAGCCGAGTTGGCGTGAGATATTGGCAGGGAAATGGGGGAATGAGATCAATGTGATTGATTGCTTGGGTGTCAAGAAAGGTGCCAGTTGTAAAGTTAAGTAGGAGTTGGACTGGGATTTTTCTGTCTAACATTTAGTCAGAATGGACAATTATCCAGGTAAGTAGATTGGAACTGTTCAAAGCAACCAAATTTTAATCAAAGTCAAGAATATTTTCAGATGGTCTCAGAATACAAGGGAATTACCCTTTGGAGGTTCAGCACATCAGGACTTTCATAGGGTCCTGATTCACACCCTGGTTTGTATATCAGGTCTCATACAATCTGGAGACTGCAAGATCTGGGCCACATAGAATTTGCAACACAGAAACATGTAATGTAGTCCAACATCTCTTTTAACTTTCATGCTCCTCATGAGCTTCCACTCACCTCACTCCAGCTCACCCTACCAGCCTATATATAATTTCTGTTATATTGTCTTTCATGTATTACAGGTGGCATGCAAAATGTCTAATCTAGAAGATGTCGCTAATAAAACTTTCGTAGGTAAAAACAATGACTGCAGATGCTGGAAACCAGATTCTGGATCAATGGTGCTGGAAGAGCACAGCAATTCAGGCAGCATCGAGGAGCTTCAGCAAAATCGACTTTGCCTACCTTAAGATTATCAGGTAACTCTGTGCGACCAGCATAGCCAGGGTTCATGGTAATGAAGACAGCACAGGATGGTATCAGTGTGATCTCAACGCCTTCAAACATGAATCGATCAACCTGCAAAAAACATTCACAACATTGAGTCCCTTTGCTGGGTTGCAAAGATGTGAACAATCATATGCAGCACTTAAACTTTTTACATTGTTAAAACTCTCATATCTATGATTTGGAATCGTTGTACAGAAAACACAAATTCATAATTTCACAGGATGCAAGCATGCTAGCGAGACCAGCATGTCCATCCTTAACAGAGGTTGAAAAGGTGGTGGCGAGCTGCACCTGAAACTTTGCAGCCCATGAGGGTAGATGCATCCACAGGGCTGACAAATAGGGAGTCCCTGGATTCTGACGTAACAGCAATACAGCAAGTCAGGATGGTGTGGGGCTTTGAAGGGAACCTGCAAGTAGATATGCTCCAGTGCTTCTGCTGCTCTTGTCCTAGCTGGTAGAAGTTGAAGGCTTGGGAGATACTGTTGAAGGAATCTTGTTAAGTTGCTGCAGAGTATCCTGTAAATGGTACACATTGCAACAATTGTGCATCAATAGTGGAGGTAATGAATGTTGAAAGTGATGAATGGAGTGCCAATAGATCACTGTCCTGTATATTTTTAAGTTTCTTAATTATTGTTGAAGTTGCACTCAACGGGGCAAATGGAGACTAATCCATCACATTCCTGAATTATGCTTTGTAGATGGTGAACAAACTTTAGGGTCTTGAGGTTAGTTAATTGCTGCAGGGTTCCAAGGCAACTGATCTGTTCTTGGAGCCACAGTATTTGTATGACTGATCCAGTTCAATTTTGGATCAATGGTAATCTCCAGGAGATGCAGAATTCAGTGGTGTTAATTTTATTATGAATCTCATGGAGAGTTGGTTAGATTCTCTCTAATTGAGATGGTCATTGCCTAGCTCCTGTGTAGGACCAATACTACTTGCCATGTATCAACTCAAGGTTGGAAGTTGTCCAGGTCTTACTGCACAGACTGATTCAACATCTGAGGAGTTGTGAGTGATGCTGAATTTTGTGTAATCATCAACAAACATCCCCACTCCTGATCTTAAGATGGATAGAACTGACTGAAGATGGATGGGTCTAAGGCATTATCCTGAGATGACTGACCAAAATTACCTTCTTTGTATGACTCAAACTATCAAAGAGTTTTCCAACTGATTCCCATTAACTTTAGACTTGCTAACTTCTCGATGCTAAACTAGATTAAATGTTGCCTTGATGTCACTTGCACCTCATCTCTGGAGTTCATCTCATTTAACTATGTTTTGATCAAGTCACTAGCAGGGTCAAGTGCTGAGTGGTGGAACCTAGTCTGGGCATCAGTCAGCAGGACATTACTGACTAATGCTTGTTCGTTTTAACAACGCTGTCCATCACTTCCATAACTATTCCAGCTGAATCTGACCTGTGATTAATAAAGTTATTTTCTTTTATACTCTTCATATATTTAGTGATCAAAATGTTTGTTTCACCACTTTATTATCACCCCTTCGAAAGTTAAGGATTTGTTCACCTACATTTTTGCTAATATTGGCCCATTTGTAGTTAGAGCTGAAAATGTGTTGCTAGAAAAGCACAGCAGGTCAGGCAGCATCCAAGGAGCAGGAGAATCGATGTTTCGGGCATGATAGTGATAGTGATAAACTCAAACTCATTTATGGCACAAAAAATGGCCTTTTGGCCCATCAAGTCTTTGTCAACTCTCTGTGGAGCAACCAGTCAATCCTGCTAGCCCACTCAATCCCCACATTAAGTGTCTATTCAATTTCCTTTAGATCTCACTGATTGTTTCTGGTTCTGTCACAGTATTGGGCAGCAAATTCTAGTTCATAACTACTCACTGCATACAGAAGTTCTTCCTCATATCCCCCTATATCTCTTGCCAAGAATTTAAATCCATGCCCCCATTACTGTTACCATCAGCATTTCCTTATTTACCTCGATCTAAGCCTGTCATAATCTTGTGCAACTCTATCAAATCTCCCATCAATCTCCTTTTCTCTATAGAGAACAATATCTGGTTAAAAAGATAAAAGGGCAGAGCAAATGAACAGAATATAGTTCTTTGAAATTCTACTACAAACCCATTCTGCCTTAAAAGATCTGGAAGTTCCCAATAGTGGAGGCAGTTTGCAGAAAATGGGACGCCAGAGGATTAGTGGAAGCCAAAGTAAATTAGGACTTAGCAATGGCTCCTCACTGCTGGTTTCTGTTAAAATACAAATTAAATTCCAGGAGAATATTTTAAATCCATTAATGACGAATTAGATAAATCTAAAAAGTAGATATTACTCTCAGCCAGACGAATCACAGACCTTCAGTCAGACACTATTGGGAGGAAAGGATAATTAGATATGTGCTTGTACGCATTCAAGCCTGTGAGCTATTTATACTGGCTGTCATTTAATATTTCTATGTCAGGGATTACTGAGTTGCAAATCCAATTTAGGCAAAGTGCAAGGTCCAACATTGATGTTGGTGTGCCAAAAATGCCATACTTTTCCTGTTGATTGTTATTCAACACAATTGCTTCTAATTGTACTAGATTAGTCAATTTATTGCATTGTGTTTAATCTATACATTTTATGAAAACGTTTAAGCTGGATTTATAATTCTTAGTTTTTAATTAGTCAGAGGTAGGAAATCTTAACATTTTTAGCCTATTTTTAATTACATGATATGAAATTTGTAATTCTCCTCTCAATTTTTGTGTTTTGAAACTTTTTTTGTTTTTATTCCTGTTTATATTTATCTATACTTAATATATTTTAAATAATTAAACGTAATCAGACATCGGCAGTAAAATTAGTATCTTCATTGTGATGCTGTTTCTTTAAATATAAGTTTTCTGCTTATGGTTTCATTAAAGACATCAATAGCATCAAACCTTCTCACTTTAGAAAACGTTACATAAAGCTGTCCATGTGTAAAAACAGGCCTAGGAATATAAATGCAATTATTTTGTGAGCATTCTGATCTTGTGACATATTCAGAGTCAGACTATGAAAATCTAATTAAGAGCTCTTTTCTACAGATTTGAAAAAATATGTCTACATCTGAAGAGCTCAATGAACATTTTATTTCCTTGAAATCTACCTGTTATAATTTCAGCAACTAATATTGAATAAAGCAACTTCCTAACAACCAATCTTGTTCCATGATAAAGACCTTGATTAAGATTCAGGTTTTGCAGCATCTTTATGACTGTTCCTTCCTTGAATTACTTTTGTGTGGGTGTATGCCCATTGGGGTTAAATTGTGTAGAAAGTGCTCAGAGCATAGATCTTTATCATCTCCGTCAACTGTAGAGAGTCATCGCTGATGCATTTATTTAATTCATGTAGCAGATTTTTTAAAAAATCAAGTTTAGTTATTCTTTAGCATATAAATGACTTTCAGACAATATCAAGTAACTGTTTCACCATTTTGCCACATTTCAACTAATCCTGTAATGTCATCACCATCTCATTCTTTCTATGTTAACACCATCCCTTCCCTCCCTTCAGTATGCCCTTCATGTCTGTAGTCCATTACTTACCACATATTAACAAAACCTACTAACACATCTGCTCCTTAATTTGACTAATGTGACAATCCAGACAAACAAAAAGTAACTTATAATATTATAAACAGGTACAAAACACTTGTATACTTGTATAAGTCCAGCCTTGAACCAATCCCTAGCATTGTGGGGTAGCAGCGCTAACCACACAGCCACCTGCCTGCCCTGGTGAGCAGAGTTTACACAGCAGAATGTTAGATATGAATTTGCTTGAAATCACGACAAGGAGGTGGAAGTTTTCAATAAAAACAGTTTGTTTTTAGCTTTGTACTTACAGAGCATTATCCAGGCATGAAAGACCCTCAACAAAGAACTGCACAATTGTAATAGTGTTAACACAGAATGGAAGAAGTATGTGCTTTATCAATTAGTCTTTTCACTTGTAAAGGTATACAAGTGTTTTGTGACTGTTTATATTAAGTTATTTTCTGTTTGTCTGGACTGTCTCATGAGTCAATTTAAGGATAGGTGTGTTAGTGGGTTTTGTTGGTGGACAATACACTACAGACATATACGGCATATTGGAGGGAGGGAAGGGTTGGTGTTGGCATAGAAAGAAGGGGATGGTGATGACATAACAGGAATAGTTGAAGTGTGGCAAAATGGTGAAACAATTATTTGATATTATCTGAAAGCCATTTATATGTTACAGGATAACTAAACTTGATTTTTTAAAAGGTCTGTTATGTGAATTAAATAAATACATCAGTGACGATTCTCTACAGTTGAATAAGATGATAAAGATCTATGCTCTGTCTGTGTAGAGTTTGCACATTCTCCCCATGTCTGTATGGGTTTCCTCTGGGTGCTCCAGTTTCCTCCCACAGTCCAAAGATGTGGAGGTTAGATGGATTGACCATGCTAAATTGTCCAAGGATGTGCAGGCTGGGTGGGTTAGATGTGGGAAATACATGTTTACAGGGATAGGGTTGGGGGTGGGTGTGGATAGGATGCTCTCTGGAGGGTCGGTGTGTACTTAACGGACTGAATGGCCTGTTTCCACACTGTAGGGATTCTATGATGATATTGACAGCTCTGACAAAATTCACTTCAGAAGCTGAGACGATGTATAACATTCTAAATCGACAAAATTCCAAAGTTAAATACAACACAACATCTGAAAAAAAAATCAATTCACCCTATCTCCCAATATTAACGCACCTGGATCCCGAGCAGCACCTTTATCAAAAAATAGTCTTCGTAGAGCCATACTTAATACCATATATTGTTGAAACCCATGCAGTAGCTTTTGAGATATATTGTTTCTGTCAAACAGGGGTGAAACATTATCTCTGCTCTCTTTCAGTGGTGGAGGGAATAATTACCACATAGAAATATATAGGTCTATCCAATTTATAAATAATGGAATAAATGTTGAAACAACTGCAATGGAGCTTCACAATGATTTGATATATTTGAAGTACACTATAGGAACCTTACAGGACAGACGGTGGCTTCATACCAGAAGCTTTACTTGATACCTAAAAAAATGAAGTTTTAATTGATGGGCTAAATAAATTAAAATCTATTTTTAACTCCAAGGATATAAACATTTCCATTTTTTCCATTTTGAAAACAGGCAATTTGTCTCATTCCCATTCCTGCAGTTATTTTTGCAAACTATACCTAGTATTTCCGAATCCTTTCAGCTTTTCAAATATTCATGTCTTCATTCTTATATTTGTTTAAATATAATGTATTTGCAATAGCTTGGCAACAAACTCATGAAAGAATATTTTGAAACATTTCAATTTTTCAGGTTTTTCTTCTAATTTGAGTTTGAAGTCAGCATGAATATAGTTTTATTTTGTTTGAGTATGGCCAGCAGTTATTGCTCATCCTTAACTTCCCTTGACAAGGTAGTGTTGAGCCACATTCATGAACCACTACAAGTGCTAAAGTGCAGGTATAGTGCTATTCGGGTGTGAGTTCCAGGATTTTGACCTAGCAACAGTGAAGAAATGGTGATACAGTTCCAAGTCATGAAGCTGTCTGGTTTTGCTATGTTTCCATGCAAAATGAATTACTATTGGGTGGGCTGGATAACTTTATTAAGTACTGAACTATGTTGACATGCTGTTGTTCAATATCTCGTATCCCCTATCTCTGCCCCAATGCTCTTGACATTTCCGTATACCATCAAATTAGACTAGTAATTTTTAAGGGGTAAAAACAATGACTGCAGATGCTGGAAACCAGATTCTGGATTAGTGGTGCTGGAAGAGCACAGCAGGTCAAGCAGCATCCAAGGAGCAGCGAAATCAAATTTTTAAGTAATTTTTAAGAAATAGCAAAAATCAGGGAATAAGTCCTCACCCTTTGTTGCTGGGCTTTCTGAATTGTTGTAATCTGTTGTGCTACCACAGACAAAACTTCAATATCAATCCGATTAAACTCATCAAAACAAGCCCAGGCACCTGAACTGAAAATGCACAACAAGAAGTTATTAGTTAGAACATACTTATTTTTAACAAATATAGTGTATTGGCAAACTAGAATTAAAATGAAAAATAATTTGCGAGATGTCAGCAATATGAAATTTCACTTTTTGACATATCCAAAGAGCGAAAATAATTATAGCCAGTTTTGTGTGTGTGTGTTTAAAATGCAAACAGATGAATGCAGTTCTATAGATAGTAAGCAGCTAAATTAGAGCTGAATTGATAAGCGCAGGTTAAACTGATTGAGAACAAGATACATTGTGAGGAATGTAAGAATTCTTCCAATATCGTTCTCAGGCACGGAAAAGTGAACAAAACACTGGAGTTTAGTTAGCTACAGGTGCATCATTTTCCCTTAAGCAGCATATTTTCTTTTAAAATTATCAATGTTCTAAATGATTGCTATTTACAGTCTACTTATTGTCTACTATCAGACCTATTCATGCAGTTTCCAGATTTATTTTAAGCAACTTGTCCCACATAGCCATGGAGTATACATTGTCCATATTTAAGGTCCCAGTGTCAGCCTTAAATAATCTTTCTCAGACTTAACGTAAAAGGTTATTATATTTTGATCACTACTCCCCTGTAGCTTCTTTACCACAAATTTTTTATTAACCCTGTTTTATTACACACAACAGGTCAAAAATAGCTTGTTCCCCAGTTGATTCTTTGACTTGTTAATCTAAATAAAACAAAAAGCACCAAGCTCTCAGGTTCACAAAACTAAACAGATTTCAAATACATCTCCACTTACATTTTATTTGAGGCTAGAATGACCTTTCAAATTGAATGCCAAGTCCTCATCAGATAGATCCTAGCATATGATTAGTTTCAATATAATAGACTGCCCTTATCTATTTCCATTCCATCCCCTGACTTCAGGTCTGTCTCAGCTCATCAACTGCTGATACCCTCATTCATGCCATGGTAATTCTAGATTTGACTGTTCCAATACATGTATGATTAGCCTCTCATATTCTACTCTCCATATGCTGATACAAAACTCTTCCTGTGTCTTGACTCATGTTTCTCAATATCTTTACTCTCACTAAACCTGAATCCTTCATTAACCTTGTGTTCACGAACCTATATTGACTCCTGGGTCATATGGCATTTTAATTTTAAAATTCTCATTCTTGTTTCCCAATTATTTCATAAAATTGCTCCTCTTCTGTAAATATCTGCAGGCCACTGATGCCATGATGTTTCTTTAGTTCTAGCCTCTTGTGTATCTCTACTTTAATCATTCATGGCTGTGCTTTCAGTTGCCTAGATTTGTCTGGAAATCCCTCCCACACCTCCACCTTTCTACATTACTTTCCTCCTTTAATATACTCTTTAAAACCTATCTATTTAACTACATTTTTGGTAACTTGTACTAATATTTTCATCTATCATTTGGTGACATTTTGTTTTACAACATTCAAGAGACATCTTTCTTTCTAATTTGAGTTTATCAACTATTTTGTGTTACAGCTCTTTCCACACACTACTTGTTCCTCCTTTATACCTTGATGGTTGACAGAGTCAATTAAATTAATACAACAGGTTGATTAAAATTATCTCAATGAATTAAACAATTAATCACAAACACCAACTTCATGCTTGCTATATAAACAAAGCAAAGACGTTTTATTACATTAGAAGTACAATGCAAATATAAGCTATGCAAACTAGAAACTATCAGCAATTGGCCAAGAATCAAATCCAGATCTACTCCTTCATCTTTGCTTATGACTTCTATTTATTGTACAAGCATATTTTATGTTCCAAGGGAACTAAACCATATATTTATCTACATTAATATCAGTGGCACAGAGTCTGAAAACAGTAGTATTGTACATCCATGATTCTTTTCATTTTATACCTGGCCAAACCTTTAAGAAATTTGCCCATTGCTAAGAAGTCCAGCTGGTCAGAGCAATTGAAAACAACGGTCTGTATTGCAAGAGCTTTACCCAAGTCTTTGGTAGTTTCAGTTTTGCCTGTGCCAGCAGGTCCAGCTGGAGCGCCACCAAATTTAAGATGCAAAGCACCAGTTAATGTGAGGTAGCATCTAGAAACAGGAAGAAATATTTTAAATTCCATTAGGATAATAGAAATAAAGTAATTAAGTAATAGAATAAAACCAAAGGAACCTCTAAACACTAATTTGTAAAGTCGAAAGATGACAAATGAAAGTGAATGAAAACCATGTTCCGTTTCACATCTAAGTCTGAGAGTATTTCAACATGATCTTCACTGAAATTATTCTTTAATTTGCCTTTTACTTCAATGAACTAATATTTATATTCACTGCACTTTAAATTCAATTGAAGAAGAAATTCAATTCACCACTATTTTTCACTTACCATTTATTTCCAAGAGAAATAAAACTGGTGACAGCTTATTCTTCTATCAAGAGGTACAGGGAGGAAGTGGGAGTATGACATTGAGTTACAGAATCAGCCATGACCATACTGAATGGACTGAAGCTCCTTGGATGCTGCCTGAACTGCTGTGCTCTTCCAGCACTACTAATCCTGAATGGACCAGTCACCTGGTCAAATGGCCTATTCCCCATTTTTATTCTTGTATGAATTTTCTGGCACACCCAAAGACAAAGGCAATGTTTAGCCATGAAGAATGTCACCCAAAATAGGATTTCTTATATATGCAAACTGAGTTTCTATGTCAGCTGTAGGACCTAGATAATGTCATTCAGTTGGCAATGGACAAAGCATATATCACAAATACTCTTCCTAGTTGTACTAGGCAGTGAACCACAGCAAAAACAGCAATTCTCAAAAGGGATCAGTGAAAGGTTGCGCAAAGCAGAATTACACAGGCTGACACAAAAATCCAACAGCACAATCAGCCTGTTCAAGGTGCTTGATTAGTTTGATCCCTTTTTTTGAAGAGGAGTATCATATTTATAACCCTTTAGTTTTATGGCATCACTCTAAATCTAAGGAGAATTCAAAGACTATGATCAGATTCTCTGTTATTTTCACCTGCACTACCTTTGTGTACCTATTATGCATCCTATTCAAAACTAGGTGACTTTCCTACTTTAAACGTGCCTAGAGTTTTAGGTGATTCCTCTATATTTTTATTCAATTCTCCACTACTTCCTTTCTTTCCAAGACATGGCAACATTTTCTTGTGTGAAAGTGGATGCAAAGTCCTTACTGGGTTCATCAGTTATCCACAAAAATAAATACTAATTTAACACCATTATAAGCACAAAATACATTTAATTCACAACATTCAAGCAGTTTATTTCCTTATCTGAAATTCTACCAGCAACCTGATAGCAGTATGCTACAGCAATGAGGGAAGCATCTCACTCATTCTCTTTGTCATGATATGTTTATAAACACACTTTAACTCTAAAGGTTAGAAATGAAATTGTTGAACTTCACATGTAAAGGACAGTACACATTTTTACCATTACTCTGTCTGCACATTTGCTCTTCAGGTGTTACCCACAGAATTTGTAGCTATATTGTTTCTAGAAATTAACATCATTGACTGAATAATTTAATTTTCTAATGCTGAAATATTTCAGCGTCAAGAAAAATTATGATTAAAGTGTGGGAATGTGAAAGTAATGAAAATTCCACTTTACCTGTCAGTGAGTGGGGTGATGACCAGACGACCAGTGTTTCCCAAGTATTCATACCCATAGAGAAATTCAGCATTCACTGCACACACACGGAGATCATTCCGTGACCAATAATATCTGAAATGCAATTTTGAATGGTTCAACACTAATGCTACGAAAGCATACGTGGTATACATTGTTTACTTATTCAACTCAGTCTTATTAGCCGGCTGGGATTCAGAAAATCAACAAGGTGGACTTTCAGAACTGTGCAAGGACTTTGTACTTTCCCACACAGAAATCCACTCCATCCGCAACATAGAAGGCACTGTACCAAATTATCAAATAATTTATCATTTCTTTTCCTCTCACGATTCAGGAGCCTGAATCTAGTTCAGAGAATAGTCATATATGACTTGAAACATGAACTCTGTTTGTCCTTCTATAGATGGTGTCTCCAAAGATTCCAAAACTTTCTATAAGTTTGTAAGTTATGTACGTAAATCCACACAGCATGGTAAATTAGGTTGATGAGCTGTAGATAAAAATTGCCACATGGTATTATGATAAAGTGGCACTAACCAGTAATTAGCTCAAACAAGAAGAATAGGGACTTAATACTCCTGGTTACAATGTATTTTTATTTTTTATTCATTCATGGGACATGGACAACATTTATTGACCATTCCTAATTACCCTTGAGAAGATGGTGATGAAATGTTTTCTTAAACCCCTGCAGTCCACCTGCTCTAGGAGGACATACAAAGCCCTTATGGAGGGAATTCCAGGATTTTGACTTAATGACAATGAAGGAATGGCAATATAATTCCAAGTCAGGATGGTGAGTCGCTTGGAGGGGAATTTGCAGGTGGTGGTGTTCACATGTATCTGTTGCCCTTGTCCTTCTAGATGGAGGTGGAAGTGGGTTTGGAAGTAGCTTTGGTGAATTTCTGAAGAGCATCTTGTAGATACTGATGCTACTGAGCATTAGTGGTGGAGGTGGTGCTAATCAAGGTGGTGCTGCTTTGTCAGGGATGTTGTTAAGTTTGGAATCATAGAATCCCTACATTGCGGAAGCAGGTCTTTCTGCCCAACAAGTCCACACAGACCCTCCGAAGGGTATCCCACCCAAACCTATTCCCCATCCCTATTACTCTACATTCACTCCTGACTAAAGCACCTAACCTACACATCCCTGAACACTGTTTGCAATTTAGCATGGCTAATTCATCTAGTCTGTACATCTTTAGATTGTGGGAGGAAATTGGAGCACTCAGAGGAAACCACACAGATACGGGGAGAATGTGCAAACTCCATACAGACAGTTGCCTGAGGCTAGAATCAAACCTGGGTCCCTCTTGCTGTAAGGCAGCAGTCCTAACCACTGAGTTACTATGCCGCCCCAGTGGGTTTGATTGCTAAACTGTCAAGTGTTCAGGGATGTTTGGGTTAGATGCATTAGTCAGGGGTAAATACAGGATAATAGGGTAGGGGAATGGGTCTGGGTGGGTTATTCTTCAGTGGATCGGTGAGGACTTGTTCGGCCAAAGGGCCTGTTTCCTCTCTGTAGGATTTCTATGGTTCAATGATAAGCTTCTTGAGTGTTGTGGGAGCTGCATCCACCCATGCAATTGGGGCCTATTCCATCACATTCCTGACTTGTGCCTTGTATGGTACACAGGCTTTGGGAGTCAGGAGGTGAATTACCTGGCGCAGTATTCCTAGGCTCTGACTTACTCTTGCAGTCTCTGTGTTTATGTAGCAAGTCCAGTTGAGTTTGTGTTCAATAATAACCCCTCCCAAGATGTCAACAGTGACGGTAACATCAATGAATGTCAAGGGGTGCTGGTAAGATTGTCTCTTACTGGAGGTGGACATTTCCCTGATATTTGTGTGTGGTTACTTATCAGCTCAAGCCTGTATATTGTCCAGATTTTGTTGTACTTGAACACGGACTACTTCAGTATCTGAGGAGTTGCGAATGGTGGTGAATATTATGCAATCATAGGCAATATCCTCATTTCAGACCTTATGTCAGAGAAAAGGTATTGATGAAGCAGCTGAAGATGTTTGGGCCTGGGACATTATCCTGAAGAACACTTTCTGGAATGTCCTGGAGCTGAGAAGGTGAGTTACTCATTACAGAATTCATTGCTTCTGACATGCTCTTATAGCCACAATATTTCTATAGCTTTCCAGTTCAGTTTCTGGTCAGCGGTAGAACCTGGGATGTTGGTAGGGATTCTGCAATGGCAATACCATTGAATCTCATCTGGAAATGATTACTTGCCAGCTATTAGCCTGAGCCTGAATGTTGAACTGAATGTTGCTGCTTTGGCATTTGAGGAAACAGTAATCATCATGAAAATTGTGTAATCATCAGTAGACATTCACTTCTAACATTATGAAGGAGCTGATGATCATGATAAGCAGCTGATGATGGTTGTGCCTAGGACACTGCTCGGAAGAATGCCTGCAGTGATGTTCTGAGCCTGAGATGATTGGTCTCCAACAATTACAACTATCTTCCTATGTGTTAGGTATGACTCCAACCAACTGAGAGATTGCATCAAAAACCCATTGAATTCACTTTTGCTACGGTTCCTTGATGCCACACTTGAGTCAAATGCAGCCTTGATGTCAAGGACTGTCACTCTCATTTCACCTCTGGAATTCAGCTCTTTTGTCCATGTTTAAACCAAGTATGTAATGAGGTCATGAGCTAAATGGCCATGGTGGAACCCAACTGGGCATCACTGAGCAGGTGCTGCTTGATAGCACTGTTGATGACACTTTCCATCATTTTACTGATGTTCAAGAGTTGACTAATGGAATGGTAATTTGCCAGGTTGGATTTCTCCTTTTTTTTTGTTTATAGCATATACGTTTTCCATGTATTTTCCACGTTGTGGGTAAATGCTAGTATTGTAGCTGAAATGGAAGAGATTGGCTAGGGGAGCAGCAAATTCTGGAACATGAGTCTTCAGTACTTTTGCTGGGATGTTTGCAAATTCTGGTACTATCTGGTGCCTCCAACTATTTTTTGACATCACATGGAGTGAACCAAAGTTGCTAAAGAGTAGTATCTGTTTTGCTGGGGACTACTGGTGGAGAACAAGATGGATTATCCACCTGGCACTTCTGACTGAAGATTGCTGTGAATGTTTCAGCCTTATCTTTTGCACTGATGTATTGAGCTCTTCCGCCATTGCGCATGATGACATTTGTGGAGCCTCCTTCTCCAGTCAGTTGTTTAATTGTCCACCACAATTCATGACTGGAAGCAGAAGGACTGAAGGATTTGGGTCTGATCCATTGTTCATGGGATCATTGAGCTCTGTTTGTCACTTGCTACTGATGCTGTTTGTTATGTAAGTAGTCCTGTTTGGTAGTATCAAGAGGTTGAGACCTCATTTTTAGCTATGTCTGGTGCTGCTTCTGGCATTACTTTCTGCACTCCCCAGGATCGTGTTTTTGGGATCCTTCGGCGAGAGGGAGAGCAGCCCCAAATCGTGGTCCACATTGGCACCAATGACATAGATCGGAAGAAAGATGGGGACTTGAGGCAGAAAATCAGGGGTCTAGGATGGAAGCTTAGAGCTAGGACAAACAGAGTTGTTTTCTCTGGTTTGCTGCCCGTGCCACGTGCTACTGAGGTGAGGAATAGGGAGAGAAAGGAGTTGAACACGTGGCTACAGGGATGGTGCAGGAGGGAGGGTTTCTGGTTTTTGGATAATTGGAGCTCTTTCTGGGGTAGGTGGGACCTCTACAAGCAGGATAGTCTTCATCTAAACCAGAGGGGTGCCAATATGTGGGAAATTCACTAAAGCTATTAAGGTGGATTTAAACTATTACAGCAGGGGATGGGAACCAAAATTGTAGGACAGGTACAGAAGAGGATGAGTGTAGGGAGTTCCAAAATCAAGTATCTGACACTGGCAAGCCAGAACCTGGATTGAAGTGTGTGTACTTCAATGAGCGGAGCATCCGAAATAAAGCGGGTGAACTGACAGTGTGGGTTGGTACCTGGGACTTTGATGTTGTGGCCATTACAGAGACATGGATAGAGCAGGGACAGGAATGGCTGTTGCAGGTTCCAGGATTCAGATGTTTCAGTAAGAACAGAGAAGATGGTAAAAGAGGGGGAGGTTTGGCATTGTTAATCAGGGACAATATTACAGTTGTAGAAAGGATGTTTGGGGGCTCGTTAACTGAGGTAGTATGGGCTGAGGTTAGAAATAGGAAAGGAGAATTCACCATGCTGGGAGTTTTCTATAGGCCTCCAAATAGTCCCAGAGATGTAGAGGAAAGGATAGCAAAGATGATTCTCGATAGGAGTGAGAGAGGCTGGGTAGTTGTCATGGGGGACTTCAACTATCCAAATATTGACTGGGATCACTACAGTACAAGTATTATCAATGGGTCAGTTTTTGTCCAGTGTGTGCAGGAGGGCTTCCTGACACAGTATGTAGACAGGCGAAGCCACTTTAGATTTAGTACTGGGTAACGAGCCTGGCCAGGTGTTAGATTTGGAAGTAGGTGAGCATTTTGGAGACAGCGATCACAATTCTGTCAGGTTTACTTTAGTGATGGAAAGGGATAGGTGTACTCCACCGAGCAAGAGTTACAGCTGGGGGAAGGGAAATTACGATGCAATTAAGGAAGATTTAGGAAGCGTAGAATGGGGAAGGAAACTGCAGGGGATGAGCACATTAAATATGTGGAGCTTATTCAAGAAAAAGCTCCTCTGTGTCCTAGATAAGCATGTACCTGTCAGGTAGGGAGGAAGATATAGATCGCGTGAGCCATGGTTTACTAAGGAAGTGGAATCCCTGGTCAAGAAGAAGAAGAAGGCTTATGTTAGGACAAAATGTAAAAACTCAGGGTGCTTGAGGGTTACAAGGAAGTCAGGAAAGACCTAAAAAGAGAGCTCAGAAGAGCCAGGAGGAGGCATGAGAAGTTGTTGGCGGATAGGATCAGGGTTAACCCTAAGGCTTTTCATAGGTATGTCAGGACTAAAAGAATGACGAGAGTTAAATTAGAGCCAATCAAGGATAATAGTGGGAAGTTGTGTGTGGAGTCAGAGGAGATAGGGGAAGCACTAAATAAATATTTTTCGACAGTGTTCACTATAGAAAATGAAAATGTTGGCGAGGAAGATACAGAGATACTTGCATCTAGACTAGAAGAGATTGAGGTTAACAAGGAAGAGGTATTAGAAATACTGCAGAGTGTGAAAATAGACAAGTCCCCTGGGCCGGATGTGATCTATCCTAGGATCCTCTGGGAAGCAAGGGAAGAGATTGCCGAGCCTTTGGCATTGATCTTTAAATCATCATTGTCTACAGGAATAGTGCCTGAGGACCGGAAGGTAGCAAATGTGGTTCCCTTGTTCAAAAAGGGTAGTAGAGACAACCCTGGTAATTACAGACCAGTGAGTCTCACTTCAGTTGTTGGTAAAGTGTTGGAAAAGGTTATAAGAGATAGGATTTATAACCATCTAGAAAAGAATAATCTGATCAGGGACAGTCAGCACGGGGTTTTGTGAAGGGTAGGTCGTGCCTAACGAATCTTATTGACTTTTTTGACAAAGTGACCAAACAGGTAGATGAGAGTAAACAGGTTGATGTGGTGTATATGGATTTCAGCAAGGCGTTCGATAAGGTTGCCCACAGTAGGCTATTATATAAAATGCGGAGGAATGGGATTGTGGGAGACAGAGCAGTTTTGATCAGTAATTGGCTTGCTGAAAGAAAAGAGAGGGTCGTAGTTGATGGAATATGTTCATCTTGGTGTCCAGTTACTAGCAGCGTACCGCAAGGGTCAGTGTTGGGTCCACTGCTGATCGTCATTTTTATAAATGACCTGGATGAGGGCTTAGAAGGGTGGGTTAGTAAATTTGTGGACGACACTAAGGTCGGTGGAGTTGTGGATAGTGACAAAGGATGTAATAGGTTGCAGAGAGACATAGATAGGATGTAGAGCTGGGCTGAGAGGTGGCAAATGGAGTTTAATGTGGACAAGTGTAAGGTGATACACTCTGGATGGAGTAATCGGAATTCAAAGTACTGGGCTAATGGTAAGATTCTTGGGAGTGCAGATGAGCAGAGAGATCTCGGTGTCCATGTACACATTCCTTGAAAGTTGCCACCCAGATTGACAGGGTTGTTAAGAAGTCAAACAGTGTTTTGGCCTTCATTAATAGAGAGATTGAGTTCTGGAACCAGGAGGTTATGCTGCAGCTGTACAAAGCTCTGGTACAGCCACACTTGGAGTATTGTGTACAGTTCTGGTTACCGCATTATAAGAAGGATGTGGAAGCTTTGGAAAGGGTGCAGAGGAGATTTACTAGGATGTTGCCTGGTATGGAAGGAATGTCTTACGAGGAAAGGCTGAGGGCCTTGAGGCTGTTCTCGTTAGAGAGAAGAAGGTTGAGAGGTGACTTAATAGAGACATACAAGATAATCAGAGGGTTAGATAGGGTGGACAGGGACAGCCTTTTCCAAGTATGGGAATGGCAAACACAAGGGGACACAACTTTAAAGTCGGGGAGATAGGTATAAGACACATGTCAGAGGTGGTTTCTTTACTCAGAGAGTAGTAAGGGTATGGAATGCTTTGCCTGCAACGGTAGTAGATTAAGTGCATTTAAGTTGTCATTGGATATGGACGTACATGGAATAGTGTAGGTGGGATGGGCTTCAGATTAGTATGACAGGGCGACGCAACATCGAGGGCCGAAGGGCCTGTACTGAGCTGTAATGTTCTATGTTCTATGATCCCCTGGTTTAATGGTAATGGCACAGTGGCCGATATGCCGGACCATGATGTTGCAGATTGTGCTGCAGTATGATTTGGCTGCTGTTGATGACCTATAGTGCCTCATGGATGCCCAGTGTTGAATTGCTAGATCTATTTGAAATCTGTCCCATTTAGCATGGTGATAGTGCCACACAACAACAATGAAGGATATTCTTTGTGTGAAGGCAGGTCTTCATCTCCCCAAGGATTATGCAGCAGTCACTCTTACCAATGCTGCCACAGACAGATGCATCTGCAGCCAGCAGGTTGGTAAGGATGAGGTTATCCCTCTTGTTGGTTTCCTTAACCTCTGCCGCAGACCTAGTCCAGTAGCTGTGTCCTTTAGGACTTGACCAGCTCGATCAGTAGTGCTGCTGCTGAACCACTCTTGATGGTGGACATTGAAATCCCCCACCCAGGATACATTTTGCTCCCTTGCCACCATCAGTGCTTCCTCCAAGTTTTCTTCAACATGGAGGAGTACTGATTTATCAACCAAGGGAGGATGGTAGGTGGTAATTATCAGGAGTTTTCCTTGCCCATACTTAACCTGAAGCTATGAGAATTCATGGGTTCCAGAGTCAATGTTGAGGACTCTCAGGACAACTCAATCCTGTTTGTATCCCACTGTGCCTTCCTGCTGGGTCTGTACAACCCATGGAACAGGACATATCCAGGGCTGTTGATGGTGATGTCTGTGACATTGTCTGTGACATTGTCCTTAATGTTTAATTCTCCAAGTATGACTATATCAGGCTGTTGTTTGACTAAGTTGTGAGACAGCTCTGCTAATTTTGGCCCCAGCCCCCAAATGTTCATAAGGAAGTCTTTCCAGGGTCAACAGGGTTGTTTCTCCCATTGTCTTTTCCGGTGTCCAGGTTGATGCCAGGTAGTCTGTCAGTTTCATTTCTTTGTTGAAACTTTGTCATGATTGATACAACTGAGTGGCTTGTGAGATTATTTCAGTGGGCGACGAGAGTCAACCATATTGCTGTGGCTCTGGAGTCACATCAAAATGCCAGACCAGGTGAGCATGGTAGATATCATTCCCTGAAGGACATTTGCAAGTCAGTGAGTTTTTCTGAACAATCGACAATGGTTTCGTGATTATCAGTAGATTCTTAATTCCAGATTTTTTTTATTGAATATGAAATAAAAGAAGGAAGGAGTATGGCAGCATTGATCAAATATACTGGTGTGGTTCTGTTCGCCGAGCTGGGAATTTGTGTTGCAAACATTTCGTCCCCTGTCTAGGTGACATCCTCAGTGCTTGGGAGCCTCCTGTGAAGACCTTCTGTGATCTTTCCTCCGGCATTTATAGTGGTTTGAATCTGCCGCTTCATCTGTCACGCAGATGACAAGCAACATGAGTTTGACTGGGACAACACTACTATTATAGGACAAGCAAACAGAGAACAGCCAGGGAATTCCTAGAGGCATGGCACTCATCCACTGATTCAATCAACAAGCACATCGACCTGGACCCAATATCCCAGCCACTGCAGCGGACAGCTGGAACTGACAATCAGAAGCGGCAGATTCAAACCACTATAAATGCCGGAGGAAAGATCACAGAAGGTCTTCACAGGAGGCTCCCAAGCACTGAGGATGTCACCTAGACAGGGGACAAAATGTCTGCAACACAAATTCCCAGCTCGGCGAACAGAACCACAACAACGAGCACCCGAGCTACAAATCTTTGCTCAAATATACTGTTACAATGCTGGGAAGGGATAGTTTATTTGAGGGTTTAAAGATAGAATCATTTTGGCTCAAATTAAAGGTTGTAGAGGAGCTATTACATTTCTGACTACATACATAAGCCTATCAAATAATGAGAAAGAAAATAGAGGAATGAACTTTTGAGAAGATGCAGGAATTTTAGAGAAGCAACAATGGTAGTTTCAGTGGTCCTAATAGATACAAGGAAAATAATAATGTTAAAAGCAAAAAGGAGAGGAATTTCAAGAGAAACTTTCCGATCAGTATGTTTCTGATTCAATGAGCAAGGAATTTAGTACAGCATAGGAACATGAAGTGGGGTAAATAAAGCATATTTTAATTGGGGAGCATTTGAAAAACAGTGATCATAAAATCATTAGCTATACCATAGTTGTGGAAAAACAAAGAGAATTAAACGTGAAAATGATATATGTTAAAACTGTTAGGAGGCAAACTGGAAATTTAAATTGTACACAACACTTGCCTTCCTTATCATAATTATGGTGTACCTCAAAGCATTTAAAGGTAGTGTTTTGAGTCCAGTGACCTGAGGAAGGGTCACCAAGCCTGAAATGTTAGCTCTGATTTCTCTTCACAGATGCTATCAGGCCTGCTAAGCTTTTCCAGCAACTTCTGTTTTCGTTGCTGATTTACACCATTTTCAATTCTTTTGGTTTTTAGTTAAAGGTAAAACTGACTTACACGAGAAAAAAATATTTCATATGGGAATGACATGCCATTTAGTAAAGCAATTGTTCACAGACTGTGCTAGGAATCTGGATAATTAGTATGTATGCATAGAATGTTCAGCGCAATGGCATTATGTTAATCATGTGATGTTTGATCTTGGACCTTGTTTTGCTATTTACCACTTCAGAAAACTGCTGTCTATTGCTACCAAATTTACAAAGACTATCGACTAATTTTCTTTTCTGAAAGGATTTAAACATTGCATTATGGCAGCTTAATGTTCCAGAATACAAATGCTGGATAGAAAGGGAGGCAAGAGAGGGGGGTGGGGGGAGCGGGTGGTGTGGCATTTTTGATAAGGGATAGCATTACAGCTGTGCTGAGGGAGGATATTCCTGGAAATACATCCAGGGAAGTTATTTGGGTGGAACTGAGAAATAAGAAAGGGATGATAACCTGATTGGGATTATATTACAGACCCCCTAATAGTCAGAGGGAAATTGAGAAACAAACTTGTAAGGAAATCTCAGCTATCTGTAAGAAAAATAGGGTGGTTATGGTAGGGGATTTTAACTTTCCAAAAGTAGTCTGGGACTGCAATAGTGTTAAGGGTTTAGATGGAGAGGAATTTCTTAAGCGTGTACAAGAAAATTTTCTGATTCAGTATGTGGATGTACCTACTCCAGAAGATGCAAAATTTGACTTACTCGAGGGAAATAAGGCAGGGCAGGTGACTGTGGTGTCATTGGGGCTAGCGACCATAATTCTATTAGATTTAAAATAATGATGGAAAAGGATAGACCAGATCTAAAAGTTGAAGTTCTAAATTGAAGAAAGGCCAATTTTGACAGTATTAGGCAAGAACTTTCAAAAGCTGGTTGGGGGCAGATGTTCACAGGTAAAGGGACGGCTGGAAAATGGGAAGCCTTCAGAAATTAGATAACGAGAATCCAGAGAAAGTATATTCCTATCGGGGTGAAAGGAAAGGCTGGTAGGTATAGGGAATGTTGGATGACTAAAGAAATTGAGGGTTTGGTTAAGAAAAAGAAAGGGGGGATCCAAGAAGGCGGCGACCCAGCAAGTCTGAGTCTATAGTGCTCGTCCCAAGACTTGGGTAAAGTGGGTCACCCACCCCCACCACACTCACCAAATCATTCATAATAGCTGTTTAATTTAATTAGTTGCTTAGTATTACATTTAAACAGTCTAATATTTAGTAAAAATGACCAAAGGGAAGGGACCCCGCAGCTCTCAGCAAGCAAGAACCCCTCCCCCACCCTCTCCAGCTGCAGCTGAGGCGTCCACAGCCGCCACGGGGGACTTAACTACAGTGACAAGCCTTGTGGAGATGATCTCCAAGCTGGATGCGAAGATCGATGGTTTTATCGAGGAGTCCCGAAATCGATGGGACTCACTCTCGGCTGCGCTGCAGAAGCACAACCGAGACATTAAGGAGATCGAGCGCCGAGTCGGAGGGGCGGAGCTAAAGGCCACGATCTCCGAAACCACAGCGTAATCGGCCGTGGATCAGGTCCGGACTCTCGTACAGCGAGTCTGGACCTCAGAGAATTACATTGATGACCTCGATAATATTCGTTTGCTGGGCCTTCCCGAACAGGAAGAGGAAGGCCAGCTTATAGCGTTCCTCGAGCAGTGGCTGCCACAGCTTTTAAATCTGGAAGCTGGATCAGGCCAGATAAGGGTGGAATGGGCCTACCGGGTCGCAATACGCGGGCCCGGCTCGAACCAGCG